>NW_007726240.1:158536-170045 GCF_000696425.1 Galeopterus variegatus
CTAGACCCATACCTCTCACCATATACTAAAATCAACTCAAAATGGATTAAGGATTTAAATATACACCCTGAAACAATAAAACTTCTTAAAGAAAACATAGGAGAAACACTTCAGAAAATAGGACTGGACACATACTTCATGAATATGACCCCAAAAGCATGGGCAACCAAAGGAAAAATAAACAAATGGGATTATATCAAACTAAAAGGAACAAAAAGTTTGTAAAGGGAACAGAATGAAAAATAAGTCCTGCTTTCTATCTCTATCCTCAGCTACCCAGTTTTCCAATTTCCCTTCCAATAGACAAACACTGTCACTAACTTCTTGCATATATTTAGAACAATATCCAATATATATTCAAGCATATATGTAATGTAAGTGAATATGTATATATGGAGGGTGTGTAACACCAGTGGAAGCATACATCACAGACATCTAGTATCTTGCACTTTTCACTTAACATTTTGGCAATCCTTCCATATCAGAATATATGTAACAGTCCATTTTATGGACGTACTATAACTTATTTAATCAGCTCTCTATTGATGGACACTTGGATTATTTCCAGTCTTTTTATTTTTTTATTTTTTATTTTATTTTATTGTATTGTATTTTTATTGGTTATGAATATTCATGATATACAAAGCTGATTGTCACCCCTCGTGCCCATGTCCAATCTTGAATTATGACAAATAATGCTGCCATATATAACCTCAGTGTGATAAGCTGAAAAATGGTCCCCCAAAGACATCAGTCCTCATCCCTGGAACCCGTGAATGTTTCCAGATATGGCAAAGACTTTGCAGGTGTGATTGATTAAATTAAGATCCTTTAGGTGAGAGGATTAGTCTGTATTACCTGGTTATCCCTAAATGCACTCAAATTTACCTTTGTAAGAGAGAGGCAGAGGGGATTGCAGTGCACACACAGAGGAAAAGGCAATGTGAAGACAGAACAGGGAGAGATTTGAAGAAGCTGGTCTTGGAGATCATAGTAATGCAGCCATAAAGCAGCAAAGGCCGGCAGCCAGCAGAAGCTGAAAGAGGCAAGGGATTGATTCTCCCCTGGAGCTTCCAGATGAAGCACGGCCCTGCCCATACCATGGTTTCGAGCCATTGAGAGTGATTTCAGGCTTCCAGCCTCCAGAAATATGAGAAAATTAATTTCTGTTGTTTTAAGCCACCAGGTTAGTGATAATTTGTTTTGGCAACACAAGAAACTAATACATTTGGACATAAAAAATTGTACTTGTATATGAGTAAAACTCTACAATAAATTTGCAAAAGATGGTGGGCTTCAAATGTGCATTTGTAATCTTTATAGATATTTCAATTGCACACATACTGGGTGTACCATTTGATGTCCCCAGTAGCAAAGTATAAAAGTTTCTATATGCTAGCTTGAAGTTATTAAATGCTTCGAGTTAATTTAAATTTCAATATTATGAGTAAGACAGGCTTGTTATTTAGGCCATTTGCATTTTTCTCCTGAAATGTCCATTGCCATTTTTCCATTGTGGTTTGAGATACTTTGTCTAATCAATTTGCAGGAATCTTTATATGTTCAGGTAATTAACTCTTCATAAAATACTTGCAATCTGTTTTCATTTGTCATTTGCTTTTTGGCTTTACTTATGAAAAATATAAAAATATATTTTTTAATTTTATGTAATTAAATTAATCAATATTTTATAGCTGCTGGGTTTGGAGCCATGCTTTGAAAGTTTTCCCCCACTTCAAGATTTTTTTTTTAAGTATTTTCTTCAAATTACTCATGGTTTCAGTTTTCATATTTAAACCTTTGATTCTTTCAGAATTCATTTTGGTATAAGGTGTGAGAGATAGATTAAATTTTATTGTTCTTCAACATATCTATCCTGCCATCTACTAAAAATGATCCATCATTTTGATCTTTTATATACTAAATTCCTAAATGTATTTGGGTCTTTTTATGGACTTTCTCTTCTACTACAGGGATCTTTCTGCCTACACATATTTTTTTAAATAAAATAATGCAAACTGGAAAAAGTGAGTTCTGGTGCAGGGTCCTTTTAGTCCCCTGGCTGCAGGCTAAGACACTGTGGGAACTTCGTTGTTGGAATTCCCCACAGACAAGCCCCAGGCTGGCTGTCTCCTGCTCTTGTCTATGTTTCTGGTGTGGTTAGACAGCGACAGAGGGAGGGGCATGTTAGCAGACACCCTCCACTGTGAAGGATACTAACATTTATGAAGCAAATGTATTTCACAGGGCCTAGCTTCCAAGGACCTGTAGTTTCAGGTATAGACTAACTTTTTAGAATTACACATAGAACTGTTAAGCTTGTGAAAGACAGGAAACTTTCCCCGGGCTAAAGTCTCTGTTGCAGATAAAGAATTGTAACACAGCAAAATTGCTGGCTCTAAGGGCAGATGTCCTTGGTGCAGCCAAACCTATTGACTGTTGCCATGACAATTATCTTACTGTTCTTTTGCAACCACCTATGTTCCTTTTCTGTAACTTTCTGTCCTGGAGAATAAATACTGAGAGAAGACCCCAGTTCAGTGTTAATTTTCCAAGGAATGCCTCTCTCTTGAGGGTTTGTGGGAAATTAACCCCTTTGGGGCTTCTCACTGCTAAGAAGAAATGGGCTTTGAGTAATCCTTTGTGTCTCCATCACCCTGGAGGAGAGGTGACAACCCACTAGAATCAGGGAAGAAGATTCCCATTGAAGGAACAAGGGAGCAGTTAGGTAGCAACAATTGTAAGACACTTGTAAAGAAAATGAATAAAAACCACCACTGTTTTTGCCAAAGTGGTTACATAGATGCAAAATTACAGTTTGGGCTGGTGACATGCCCATGCAGAGTAGCGGTATGTCTCAGAAATCCTCTCAGCTTCCTGCCACAGGAACCATAAAATCTCTGAAGCCGTCCAGGGAATAAAAAATAAGCTGGCACGTAAGGGTCATGAGTACCCAGCATCAAAGGCAGAAATTGTGTTAAAAACAACAGCTGGACACACTGACCTCTGCTTCCCACACATCCAAATGTGAGAGGGGAGATGTAAAGCATTTTCTCGGACATCTCCCTTTCCCATGATTGTTTACAAATTTTGTCCCACTTTTATGCTGTGTGCAGCTCCTTGAAAGTTTTTTTCTCCTTATTTATTCATTTTTTAAGCCTCTGTTAGTGCACAGGCATGCATAAGATGACTTGATGTATTCAGGTGTTTCTGTTCTAAAAAAATAAAAAATAAAAGTCATTTAGGTACATGCCAGTGGCAGGCAAATCCAGACAGGCAGGAGAAGCCAGCTGGTTTCTCATAATATTAACAGTGGAAGAAGCTCTTGTCAATCCACTCCATAACATCAATCTTAAGCATTGCCTTAGAGACCAGAGGCTACACACAGAGCTACCGAAGCATTGCAAAACCTGCACAGGCTGAAAGATAAAGCTTCAGAGCTCGTGAGCAAAAAGAGATTCACCCTCCTTCTAGTTATTCTAGATGGGCCACTATCTTAGGGGTACCACAGCAGCAAAAGGCCCTGTGAAAATTATAGCTAAGAAGGAAACAAAAGATAAATTTTTCCTCCTTCACTTTTTAAAGCAGAAAGAATTATCCACTGGGCTCAGGGAATTGTACAGCTCCCGGGGAAATGAGTGAGAGGAACATTTGCCCGGGTTCAGCTGGGAGAGGAGGAAGCCAGAGATGGGAGAGGCTGAACACAGATCACAGGTTCTGCAGCTCAAACACATTCAGCCAAATCCCAAACCTAGCAATAGCGACTTCCCACAGTAACATTTTTCTTCCCTGACAGTCTCTAATGTTGAGCTATTAACTCTTCTTTAAAGAGGTTATATATGTTTTACAAAGATGCTCAAAGTGTTAACTGGAGAGCTTTGGGCATCTGGAACAAGAGTGGGAAGTAAAATAGGAGACTGTGCAACTTGGAATCTAAAAATACACATTCCTGATGATCTGTTCCTATATGTACATACACATGCACACACACACCACGTATACTACCTCTGCTTCACTCTATATCTTGCATAATCAAGAATTAGTTAAATTGGAGAACATTTTTAAAATCACCATCCTTTTCCTTTAAAAATTCTAATGCTGTCATGTCTTCCTTTCTTTTATTAAAAGCAAATAGGAGAAATATCCTTTCATTGGAAGGAAGATGAAGAAAAAAATGGAAGTTAATATCAAAAAATTATAAAATGTCCAAAGCACTCGTATATCTACCAACACATTTGATGTTGCAGACTTATTATTAGAGAAAATGATCAAGGGTAACACAGAAACAAGAAGGCTACAAAGTGTCTCATATATACACAGATTCCTTTCTTAACTGTGTTACCAGGCACAACAGATTTTGCTTTTTGATTTCTTACTGATCTCTCCTTTAAACATCACATTTTAAAACTGCTATAGGTCAAGATAGAATAACAGGGACTGGATTTATTTTCCTGCCCAAAGCAACAACACAAAAACAGGTAAAATTTATGGAAAAATGATTTTCAAGACCACTAGACCTCGGGCAATGAAGGACAGTGATTGCTGAGAAATGAAAAACAAATCAAATCACCTCTATGATTACTTCAGCTTACTGGCTTCCATCTACGGAACAGTAAAGGGGAACCAAGATGGAGCCAGCAGACTCTCAGTTTAAAAGCTGCAGCTGAGAGCCCAGAATGACCAAGTCAACAAGAGTTTGCAGGACAGAGTCCCAAGAGAGAGAAATCTGCCCAGAGAAAGAACCCCAGAGATCTACAGAGGGTCCTGCTAAATACTTAGCAAAATACTGATCAGCACATACCTGAAATTTCCTGAGGCCAGAGGAAGAAACATCCAAAAAGAATATAAGGAAAAATACACAGGGCCAGGAATAGTGTCTTTTCCTACAAGCCAGATTGGAAAACCTCATAATTCATAAGGGCATTTGATAATGTGCTCAGGGTTTTATCTTTATAGTGGAGAAACATGAATTGTTCTGGTCTTGCTTAACAAATTTTAAAAGTAAGACCCAAAAGAATAAAAGTGTTTCCAAGTAACTGAATTGCATTCTAGAAAAAACTCAAGAACATTTATAGAAATAAAAAGAATCCATCAACAAGGTAAAATTTACATCTGTCATCTAGTCAATGATTTCCAGTCATGGGAAGATCCAGGAAAATAGATCTATAATAAAGAGAAAAAAATCAATCAATTGAAAGTGACCTGGAACTGCCGCAGATGTTCAAATTAACATACAAGGACAATAAAACTATTATTATGATTGTATTCCATACGTTCAACAGTTTAGTAGGGACATAGAAGATTTTTTTTTAAAAATTGCCCCACCTAACTTCTAGAGATAAAAATTAAAATGTTTCAGATGAAAAATACACTGAACAGAATTAATGGAAGATTAGAGCTTGCTGAGGAAAAGATAAACTTGAAGACACGGCAATAAAAGCTATTCAAAATAAAACAAAAAAATGGGAGGGACATCCCATCATCTTTTCCATATTCTTTTGTTTGGAAGCAAAGCACAAGTTCCACCCCCACTCATGAGGATGGCATGACATGACACTAGGGAGTCACCTTGGGTATGTCTATCACACTACTTAAAAAAAAAAAAAGACAGACTTGGCCTTATTAATATGAGACAAAGTATATTTCAGAGCAAAGAATATTATCAGTGACAAAGATGGTCAAATCATAGTAAAAAGGGGACTAATCCATCAAAAGGACATAACAATCCTATACAGTTATGCACCTAGTAAAAGAGCGTCAAAATACATGAAGCAAAACTGATAGAACCAGAATGAGAAATAGACAAATCCACAATCCTAATTAAATATTTCAATACCTCTCTCTTAATACTTGATGGAATAAATAAACAGAAAAAGTATTCAAGTCATACAAAGTACATTCTCTGTCCACAAAATAATTAAATTAGAAATCAAAATTTTTTCTGTTACCTAAACAATACAGGAAATCAATGAAACCAAAAGTTGGTTCAGTGATAAACTCAATAAAACGGATTAACATCAGGAATGAGCAAGATAGCATCACTAGAGAATTGACAAATATTAAAAAGATAACAAAGTAATACAGTGTTATGCCAATCAATTAGAAAAGTTTATTGAGGCCATGGTTGGAACCCATCCCCATCATGGGCGAGTGCATGCCAACCAGAGAGGCACCCCCCTGGACTGGCCTGAGTCCCGGGGAGACCATGCACCCCATGATGCCAGCATGCGACCCAGCAGGGAGGCCTCGCTGCTGCTGGACTCAATCCACAGCCTGGCCAAGTGCATGCCAACCAGAGAGGCACCCCGCAGAGAGGCCCGAGACCCATGGTAACCATGCACATGAGGCGCCAGCGGGTGACTGAGCAGACACTGAGGGAGCCATGCCAAACGGGCAGCCCCAGCAGGATTCTAGCCAGACAATAGTGTCGAACCAGTGGACCATGAAATCCCTTGCCACAATGACTAAACATCAAAGGAAAGATACCAGAAATACAAAAAATCAAGAAAGTACACCACCAAAGGGTAATAACTCTCAAGCTCTAGATCCTACAGAACAAAAAGCCCTTGAATGTCTGACAAAGAATTTTGAGTGATAATTCTAAGGAAACTAAGTGAGATACAAGAAAAATCAGCTAGACAACATGATGAAATAAGGAAAAGTCCACAGGACCTCAAAGAAGAAATGTCCAAGGAAACCACTGCCCTGAAAAAGAATGTGGCAAAGCTTGCCAAGCTGAAGAATTCACTCAATGAAATAAAAAACACAACAGAGAGTTTAACCAGCAGGCTTGCAAAAGCAGTAGAGGGAACTTCTGAACTTGAAGATGGGCTGTTTGAAATGACACAGACAGACAAACAAAAAAAAGAAAAGAGAATTAAAAACATTGAAGAAAATCTAAGAGAGATATCAGACAACCTTAAGTGCTCAAATATCCGAGTCATGGGTATTCCAGAAGGGGAGGAAAAAGGAAATGGCATTGAAAACACATTCAACAAAATAGTGGCAGAAAACTTGCCAGGTGTAGGAAAAGACACAGATCTTCAAATTCAGGAAGATCGAAGATCCCTAAATATATTCCACCCAAAAAGGTCTTTTCCAAGATATGTTAGAGTCAAACTGGCAAAACCTAAAGACAAAGAGAGAATCTTAAAATCTGCAAGAGAGAAACGTCAAATCATCTATAAGGGAGCCCCAATCAGACTAACATCAGACTTTTCATCACAAACCCTAAAAGTCAGAAAGGAATGGATGATATATTCAAGATACTAAAAGACAGAGGTTGCCAAACAAGAATACTTTACCCTGCAAGGCTTTCCTTCTGAAATGAAGGGCAAATAGTATATTTCTCAGACATACAAAAACTGTGGGAGTTCACTACCACATGACCACCCTTACAAGAAATTCTCAAGGGAACACTGGGTTTGGCACCTGAAAAATAAACACAACTGCCATAAAAACTCAAGAAAAATTAAAACTCCCAAGTAAAATAAAAATGCCAACACTGAAGAGAAAAAAAAAAGTTTATCTACAACCCAAGAAACCAGCAAATACAGGAGACGAACAGTTAATCAGAAAGAAAGGAACAAAAGACACTTAAGACATCCAAACAAAAATAAATAAAATGCTAGGAGTAAATCAACACTTTTCAATAACAACTCTTAATGTAAAAGGATTAAATTCTCCAATCAAAAGAAACAGACTGACTGGATTAAAAAGGAGGACCCAACTATATGCTGCCTTCAAGAGACCCATCTCACCTATAAAGACCCACATAGACTAAGAGTGAAAGGATGCAAAAAGATTTATCATGCAAACAGGAATGAAAAACAAGCTGGAGTAGCCATTCATATATCTGATAAAATAGACTTTAAACTAAAAACCACAAAAAGAGATAATGAGGGCCACTACATAATGATAAAAAGATTCATCTATCAAGAAGACATAACAATCATAAATATATATGCACCCAAGGTCAAAGCAGCCAGATTGATAAAGTAAACTCTGTTAGACCTAGAGAAGGAAATAGACACTAATATCATAATAGCAGGGGATCAGAAAACCCCACTATCAATATTGGACAGATCACCTAGGCAAAGAATCAACAGAGAAACACAAGATCTAACCAACACCCTAGACAAATTGGATTTGGCAGATATCTACAGAAAATTCCATCTAACAACCTCAGAATATTCATTCTTCTCATCAGCACATGGATCATTCTCCATGATAGATCACATGTTAGGTCACAAATCAAGTCTCAACAAATTCAAAAAAGTTCGAATTATCCCATGTAATTTTTCAGACCACAATGGATTAAAATTAGAAATCAATAACAAATGAAATTCTGGAAACTATACAAACGCATGGAAATTTAACAGCATTCTACTTAATGACATATGGGTACAAGAAGAAATCAAACAGGAAACCAAAAAATTTATTGAAACTAATAAGAAAAATGATACATCATACCAAAACCTATGGGATACTGCAAAAGCAGTACTAGGGGGGAAATTTATCACATTAAATGCTTAACTTGGGGCCGGCCCGGTGGCGTACTGCTATAGTGCACCGCATGGGAGCACGGCGGCGCTCCCGCCAAGGGTTCGGATCCCACATACAGACCGATTCCCGCTCACTGGCTGAGCGAGGTGCGGGTGCAACACCGAGGGGTGTGATCCCATTGCCGGTCCCGGTCTGGTACGGGCATGACACTGAGGGTTGCGATCCGTTGCCGGACATGAAAAAAGACAAATAAAAGGAAAAAAAAAATGCTTACCTCAGAAGAATGGAAAGATGGCAAGTGAACAACCTAATACTTCACCTTAAAGAACTAGAAAAACAAGAACAACCCAAACCCAGAGTTAGCAGATGGAAAGAAATCATTAAGATCAGAGCAGAACTTAAGGAAACTGAAACCCAAAAAATGATACAAAAGATCAATGAATCAAAAAGATGGTTTTTGAAAAGATAAATAAAATTGACAAACCATTAGCATGGCTAACTAAAAAAAGAAGAGAGAAGACCCAAATAAGAAAAATTAGAAATGAAAAAGGTGATATTACAACTGATACATATGAAAATGATATTACAACTGATACTTCTGAAATACAAGGAATGATTAGAGACTACTATAAACAACTATATGCCAACAAATTTGAAAATGTGAAGGAAATGGATACATTTCTGGGCAGACGCAAACTACCAAAACTGAGCCAAGATGATGTAGAAAATCTGAACAGACCAATACCAATAAAAGACATTAAAGCTGTTATCAGAAGGCTCCAAACAAAGAAAAGACCAGGACCAGATGGATTCACAGCAGAATTCTACCAAACATTCAAAGAGGATTGACTCCAATTCTCTACAAACTATTCCAAAAGATTGAAACAGAGGCAATTCTCCCAATCTCATTCTATGAAGCAAACATCACCCTGATACCAAAACCAGGTATAGATACAACTAAAAAAGAAAACTACAGACCAATATCCTTGATGAATATAGATGCAAAAATCTTCAATAAAATGCTAGCTAACAGAATACAGCAACACATATGCAAAATTATACACCATGATCAAGTGGGATTAATCCCAGGGATGCAAGGTTGGTTCAACATACACAAATCAATAAATGTGATACACCATATCAATAAAATCAAACACAAGACCATATGATCATCTCTATACATACTGAAAAAGCATTTGGTAACATTCAACACTTGATCATCACAAAGACTCTCCACAAGTTAGGTATAGATGGAAAGTATCTCAACATAATTAAAGCCATATATGATAAACCCACTGCCAATATCATCCTGAACAGGGAAAAGCTGAAAGCTTTTCCATTAAGAACAGGAACTAGACAAGGATTCCCACTCTCACCACTCCTATTCAACATAGTGTTGGAAGTACTAGCCAGAGCAATCAGAAAAGAGAAGGAAATAAAGGGCATCCAGATTGGAAAAGATGAAGTCAAACTGTCCCTGCAGTTGACATGATCCTATATATTGAACAGTGTAAGGGTTCTACAAAAACACTCTTGGAGTTGATAAAGGATTTCAGAAAAGTTGCAGGATACAAGATCAACACACAAAAATCAGTAGCATTTCTATTCTCCAAAAGTGAACACGCAGAAAGAGAAATCAAGGAAGCTTGCCTATTTACAATAGTCACCAAAAAAATAAAATACTTAGGAATAGAATTAACCAAAGATGGCAAAAATCTCTATGAAGAGTACTACAAACCACTGTTGAGAGAAATTAAAGAGGACACAAGAAGATGGAAAGATATCCCATGCTCTTGGATTGGAAGAAACAACATGGTGAAAATGTCCATACTACCCAAAGTGATATACAAATTCAATGCAATCCCCATCAAAATTCCAATAACATTTTTCTCAGAAATGGAAAAAAATATCAAGAAGATGGAAAGATATCCCATGCTCTTGGATTGGAAGAAACAACATGGTGAAAATGTCCATACTACCCAAAGTGATATACAAATTCAATGCAATCCCCATCAAAATTCCAATAACATTTTTCTCAGAAATGGAAAAAAATATCAAGAAGATGGAAAGATATCCCATGCTCTTGGATTGGAAGAAACAACATGGTGAAAATGTCCATACTACCCAAAGTGATATACAAATTCAATGCAATCCCCATCAAAATTCCAATAACATTTTTCTCAGAAATGGAAAAAAATATCCAGACATTTCTATGGAATAACAAAAGACTATGCATAGGCAAAGCAATTCTGAGAAAAAAAAAATAAGGCTGGAGGCATAACACTACCTGACTTTAAAGTATACTACAAAGCTATCATAAGCAAAACAGCATGGTCGTGGCATGAAAACAGACACACTGATCAATGGAATCGAATAGAGAATCCAGAAGTCAGCCCACACACCTACAGCCATTTGATCTTTGACAAAGGCACCAAGCCTATACATTGCAGTAGAGACTGCCTCTTCAGCAAATGGTGCTGGGATAACTGGATATCCATATGCAGGAGAATCTTAAACACATAGGATTATATCAAACTAAAAAGCTTCTGCACAGCAAAAGAAACAATTAACAGAGTTAAAAGACAACCAATGGAGTGGGAGAAAATATTTGCGAAATATACATCTGACAAAGGATTAAAATCCAGAATATACGAGGAACTCAAACAACTTTACAAAAAACAAGTAACCCAATTTTTAAAATGGGCAAAAGAGCTAAATAGGCATTTCTTAAAGGAAGATATACAAATGGTCAACAGACACATGAAAAAATGCTCAACATCACTCAGCATTCAGGAAATGCAAATCAAAACCACACTGAGATACCATCTCACCCCAGTTAGGATGGCTAAAATCCAAAAGACTCTGAATGATAAATGCTGGCGAGGTTGTGGAGATAAAGGAACACTCCTACACTGTTGGTGGGACAACAGAATGGCGCAGCCTCTATGAAAAATGGTATGGAGGTTCCTCAAACAATTGCAGATAGATCTACCATATTGTAGAT
>NW_007726240.1:170055-185886 GCF_000696425.1 Galeopterus variegatus
ACTCCTACACTGTTGGTGGGACAACAGAATGGCGCAGCCTCTATGAAAAATGGTATGGAGGTTCCTCAAACAATTGCAGATAGGTCTACCATATGACCCAGCTATCCCCCTGATGGGTATATACCCAGAGGAATGGAAATCATCAAGTAGAAGGTATACCTGTTCCCAAGTGTTCATTGCAGCACTCGTTACAATAGGCAAGAGTTGGAACCAGCCCAAATGTCCATCATTGGATGAGTGGATACGAAAAATATGGTGTATCTACACAATGGAATACTACTCAGCTATAAAAAAGAATGAAATACTGCCATTTGCAACAACATGGATGGACCTAGAGAGAATTATATTAAGTGAAACAAGTCAGGCACAGAAAGAGAAATATCACCTGTTCTCACTTATTGGTGGGAGCTAAAAATAAATAAATAAATACACAAATAAACAGCGGGGGGGGGGAGGTAAGAAGACACAATTACAATTCCTTGAAGTTGATACGACAAGCGAACAGATATGAAGTTGTTCAGAGGGAGGGGGGAGAGAGAGGAGGGAGGAGGGAGGTTTCTTTAACGGGCCACAATAATCAGCCACATTGTGTATTGACAAAATAAAATAAAATTTTTTTTAAAAAAAGAAATCTTCATTGAAATGGGCAAATTCTTTGAAAGACACAAATTACTAAATCTCACTCAAAGAGAAATAGATAACCTGAATAGCACTATATCTAACAAAGAAATTGAGTTTATAATAAAAAACATCTTCACAAATGGAACTCCAGGCCCTGATGGCTTCCCTGATTAATTATATTAAACAATTAATTTTTAAAACTATGGCAATTAAAAGGAATGATCTATTGATACATGCAATAACATGGATGAATCTCAAAATAATTATACTGTGTGAAAGAAGCCAGACAGGTTACTTAGCCTGAGCTCTCAAGGCATTGAGGGCATCCGACCTCTTACTTTCTGCCCTGTTTTATACCCTATTTCTATGATATCCTGTTAACTTTAAGCCTTCCTGACATTCTCTGGCACCACTGATCTAGTTTCTGTCCCTACATTTTGCTTTTTCCAGAGTGTCACACAAACGGGATCGTACATTATAGAGTTTTTATAATCTGGCTCTTGCCACTTAGCATAGAGCATTTGAGATACATCCAAGCTGATTCATGTATCAGTAGGTCATTCCTTTTTATTTTTCTTTTATTCTTTCTTTTTGCCATATTCTACTTGCTAAGACCTCTATTACAATAATAAATGAAAGCAGCAAAAGGGGGTATCCATGTTTTGATCCTCATCCCAAAGGGAAAAGTTCCAGTCTTTCACCAGACAGGCTGATGTTTGCTGTAGGTTTTTATATGGAGATGCCTTATGAAGTCTCCTCTCTTGCTACTGTGCTAAGCATTTTTGTTTGTTTATTTGTCTTTACATGAAGCCTTGTTGTAAATACTTGGTGTATGAAAAGTTTCAAGATAGGGAAAAAAAGATTACTGGGGTCCTGAATACCTCGTCCTTCTGGGTTATCTCCACATTTTATTGTCTTTGAGTTACTTCACAACTCTGACGTTGTAGAACACTGACAGTAATGCAAATTATTCTTGTCTGTGAAATGCAAATTGAGTCCTGTGGAATGTAATTGATTATTACCCTGTGAATGTTGACTAGGTTTGCATCTATTCGTAATTTTATTTTAGCATTTATCTACCCATAAACATGTGGTGCTTTGGATGCTCCTTTGAACTGGTTGTAGCATCTTACCATTTCCCCCAATAATTAATGAGTTAATAAGTCTTTAACAGGTGCTCATTTGTATCTGTATAAGAGTCATCATTTTACCTTTAAAAAAAAAATCATCCCTTACTAGAAACTTTGAAGACTGCCTGGCCCATAATAAATAATCAATATTAGCTCTTCCAATATTAATCTTACTAGTATTTAAAATGACTCTTGAATCACCCTTTAAATTCATCTGGAGAAGGTGTACTTTGAAGACAGCTTTCATGTATTCTGTTATTTCAGGTGTCCACTGAAGCATTATTGAGCACTTCCTAGGAATAAAACACAGTGTTAGCTGTTAGGGATACAAAAAACATAACTTCCTCTCTCCCAATTTTCTCTTCCACTATGTCAAATGCTGGTTCCTGAAAATATCTCCAAAACAACCTGTGAATATAACAAAGCTGACTGCTCTTCTGCAGTGAGTGACAGTAATTTCTGGTAATGGGTATGCTCCCAGTATGAATCTGGCCCTCACATCATGGGCACGAGGGGTGACAATTAGCTTTTTATTTCATGAATATTCTTTTTAAAAAGAGTCTTAGGGGCCGAGCCCGTGGCGCACTCGGGAGAGTGCAGCGCTGGGAGTGCAGCAGCGCTCCCGCCGCAGGTTTGGATCCTATGTAGAGATGGCCGGTGTGCTCACTGGCTGAGTGCGGTGTGGCCGGTCTCAAAAAGGACAAAAAAAAAAAAAGAGTCTTAGCATTTCAGAGGGGATAAGGCAAAGAAGGGATACTTAGGAGATTTTGAAGTCTGGTTTAAGGTAGGTCTTTCAGTGGGGGGCTGTGGGCTTGGTTAAGAATGGGTAAGGATCACGACATAATAGTTTAAAATTGGTGAACACAGCAGGCTCAGGGATTTGTAGTGTCAGGTTCAAAGACGGGGGTAAACCGTCACATGGTGCTTTCTATTGAAGAGTTGATAGATCTTTCAGGAGGTTTCTGGAATGGAGAATCAAGTGATTTGCAACTTCTCAGGCAAAATTGATGGCAATAGTGGAATAAAGTCAAGTTGATGTAGGCATTAAGCTGTGTGGGTGGAGATGGTTTGTTTCTCAAGCAGCATCTTTCTTTTGTATTCTCATGTGGTGCTTATCATTTATTGTTTTATTTTGATCATTTTATTTCTGGTGCAACTGTCTAAATAATAGTAATAACAATAACAACAACTACAGCAACAGTAACAGTTGTGTTTATCCCATGCTTACTTGAGACAGACCTATCCTAATCTTTGAGGAATAGCCTTTGTTATTCTGAAAACAGCCCTATAAGGTAGGACTCATTATCTCTACTTTATAAATGAGGAAACTGAATCTCGGGGAAGATAACTTGTCCAAGGCTTCTTGGCTAGGAAGTTGCAGAACACAGACCTGACTGCAAGACAACAGGCTACCAGTGTCTACATTATGTGCCACAGCTGAAGGTCAGCTTCTTAATGCCAGGCCCTGGGCCACAATCTCTGTAGCATCTAACACAGTCTTGGGCATAGAGTATTAAGAGGTTCACACTAAGCATTTGTTAAGAATGCTGAAGCGTGAGATGATCTGTGCAAAGTCACACTGAGAAGCTTTCCAAAGTAGGGGCATTTTCTGACTTTCACTCTAGTTTCTTTCTACGGGCTACAGCCTCTGCTTACCTAGCTGACCAGGAAGGGTACTGCACATTTTTATTTCTGTTTAATGATTGAAGTCTTAAAGCTCCCACAGTCACTCGGTCCTTGATTTGGCTGCATAACACACACAGCGAAAGCCACAAGGACTCTATTACCAGCAAATTGGCACTTTAAGCCAAAACATTGGTTCGGTCTGGATGCATTAAAGGCCCAGTGTTAGGAGGAAGCCTTCCTTTTCCGGCTTTTTCCATTGTATAACAAAGATCATTGATCCCCTGGGTGATGTAGAGGGAAGGCTGAATTTAGAGCCCCGACCGAAGAAGGAAAACAAAACTCAGGCTAGTTCTGTCCTTTTCACCCTAGTCTCCATGAAATTCTTGTACTTCTCAGCCTTGTGGTCTTGTTTACTATTTCATTTGTATTTTTTATCTGATACAAATTAATAGATATAGTTGTCACAGTATCTATCTAAATATGATATTCAATGCTTCTGATCTGACATGTCTAGTGCTTTTCATCTGGCCACATCAAGGACAAGTGATCATAAAATACAAACTCCACCTCTTGTTTTATCCTTCCATGGGTAAGCTGACTTGTCATATTGCTTTTCTTTTCAATTCTTGGGAAGTCTTTTGGCCTTTCATTAAACATCCTGAAACTGTAAAAACAGTGGTAATATATGTTTAGGATCCCCATGTTTTTTATTCACCTGAGGTATCAGGCTCACTTTGTATGGTTTAATTCCCTGGGGAAATAAATCAAAGAGCCATATACACTGCTGTTTATATTCATTAGTATGAAATGAAGAGCTTCACATATCCAATTCTTTCCTTGAATTGATAAAAAGAGTGAGGGGGAAAAAAATCCACAAATAGACAACAGGGACTTAGAATAATCTTTTGTATTTATGCTAAAACATTAATTTCAAAAAGGTTCTAACAGAGTTGACTTTGATTTACTAGGGAAAAAATAACCATGTATAGATTGGAAATTTTTTAGAATTGTCAGTGAAGATAGAAAAAGCTACAGAATGTTGTATTGGGAAAGAGGGCTTAATTCTATTAGAATGACTTTCTGAGTTTCTTACAATACTCTTTTCTTCTGTGGAAACTGATTTAAAATTTACTATTTTTAAAATAAAAGCATGAGTTAGGGGAATTTCAACTTCCAGTAACGAATGACTAAGTCATTCATTGCTTAAATTAAAAAAGCAGAAAAGTGCATAAAACATCAGGTAATCAAGAGAGGTGAACTCAGCACTCCAGACCACTCCAATCATGAGGACAATGGCCAATCCTCAAAACAGGGCTGACAATCTGAATTGCATGTTTGAAAACCTTGTCAGACTGAGAGAACACAGTCCAGAGTCCTGGGCCTGTCAAGGTAAACCATTCCCTATTTTGTTCTAAGATTCCAAGAGTCAGGGTAAAATAAAACCAGCCCTGTGTAACCAGCCCTTACACAGACTGCAGACTGGCTTCAACTCTTCTAGGTAATCCAGAAAATTTCAAATCCTAAAATTGGATTAGGATTATTTGAATGCTCCTAGGAATCTGGAAAATCATTGGAAAATTTTCTTTAAAGGAAAAAAAGTCATTCTATACTTCAAATTATTTTCACAAATAATTTTTTCCAATACAATGTCCAGCACATAGTCAAAAATAAACAAGCACACAAAAAGACAAGACAGTATTAAGTGAGAATCAGCAGAAACAACAAACAAGAATAAGTGTGACTCTATAAATATCAAAAACAGAGATAAGTATGTGGGTGAATCTTAGTGACAATTGACTGTATTACACAGTAGTAATGATAATAATATTATTATTGGTAACCGTAAAAACAAAAAAGAGCAATCAGAATGTCCTTCAATGCTAGAATTTAGTGTTTAATCATATGATGGAATCAGCAATCCATGGCCCACAAGCCAAATCTGGCCTGCAGCCTGCTTTTTTTTTTTTTTATGGTACGCACACTAAGAGTAGGTTTTACATTTTTAAAGCTTATTTTAAAAAAGAAAGAAAGAAAAATATGGGATTGCCTGTATATGTCCTGCAAAGACTAATGTATTTACTCTTTGGTCCTTTAAAGAAACAGTTTGCCATAGAGAAATGAAAATGACTAAACTGCAGCTACCCAAAGCAACTTGGTTGGCTCTTCAACACATGTCACTGAGCAAAAAAAAAAAAAAAAAAAAAAAAAAAAAAAAAAAAAAGCAGGATTAAAAGAAAAGTCATTAATATAATTCCATTGACATAAGTGCAAAAAGCAGACAAAGCCATAGTTTTCATCACTTAGGTGGTGAAACTATAAAGGAAAGCAAGGACATGATTAGCAAAAATGTCAGGAGAATGGCCACTTCTAGGTGGCAGAGAAGGAAATGTAATTAATTGCGGGGGCAGATGGGGGACTGAGCTTCAGAAGTAGTGGCAATGTTTTGTTTCTCAGTGTGTGTGGCTGTTACTTGAGTGTTTACAATAATTTGCTAAAATGTACACTTATGTTTTATGCATTTTTCTGAATGTGTGTTCTATTTCATTACAAAAGGGGTTTAAGAGGTGAATTGTATACAAATTAAAAGAAAAGGAAGGAAGGGAGGGAGAGAGGAAAAACAGAAGCTTTGTAAAATTTGTCCCACCAGGCAAAACTGATGTTCTTTGCCTAACTGAAAAAAAAGCCAAATACTTGGCAATATTTTCAACTACCCCTTGATTTGATAGGTAATTTTGTAGAAAATGACTAACCATTTGTATGTTTGTAAAAGATTTAGCAAAAAGGTCAGTGTTCTTGCTGTGAATAAAATATTTATGAAAATGGCTTTGGCTTTTCTTTGTTTCTCCACCTGTGCCCAGCCACCCAACCTTGTAACGTGTTAACGACCTGCCTTGCCCATGGTGACGTCAGTGCCATTCAGGGATATTTTCACCACATCCTGTCTATGAAAAGTGAGCCCTTTTTCCATGGTTGTCAAATTCCATGCCTTCATTCTTTTTTTCATTTCCTCTTTCTCTTTGAAAATATTCCACTTACCCTTACTTCACTGGCGAGTGATAAGTACAGTGAATGACAGTTTTAGAACAGGTATCACAAGAATTTTGGCACTGCCTTACTATACAGTACAGGGGGATGGGGAACAGTCACATCAGGCAACTCCCTGTAGCTGAGCAGCAGCCTGGCCAGTACTGTGAGGAGGAGTCAGTGTTAAGATTTCTACGGGTTTTGGGTGAAAGGGAATGAGTTAAGTCTATTGCATAAAGAATACAAATTAAGCAATAAATAAATTTCTTGCTCTAAAAATTCCAAAATAGTAGTCGGAGTAGTGCTATTCATAATCCATAGCTACATCTAATTTACGTACCTTCTAAACTTCCATATAGATTGTTGGAGGTGATTCTCACAATTAAATCTAATGGCAGTAGCCAAAGTAATTTGTGTTTACATGAACTGTACCTGATAGAATTAGGTTTAAGTCTGGGCTCTGCCTTTCACTACTTGTGTGATCTTGCGCAAGTGGCTTAACCTCCCTGAGCCTCATATTCTTCAGCTTAAAAAAAGATGTGGATCATAGAGATCTAAGTGAGATAATGTACATAACGCACAATGACCCCCACTTCCCCCCAAAACTACGTCCTTCCTCCTGCATCCACTCAGTCCTCTGGTCCAGACCTGAGAGTGATCCTCTGCACCTCCTAATCCCACAGCCTTTCACCTCCATCTCTGCTATATTTAAGAAATTGCCAAATACCATCCATTATCTTTAATTCCCACCTGCCTGTATTATCTCTCTCAGATGCTCCTAAACCTCCTGTGGGACATTTACCTCCATTGTTGCCTCTTCAATTCACTCATCCATCCATTCATGCATTCACTCACAATGACACTGAGTACACAGAGTGGCTGGAGAAGACCTCTCTCTGAAGAGATGACACTGAGCACCTGGATCAGCTGAAGAAATGAGCATGGAGATTTCCAGGGGAAAGGTATTCCAGGAAGAGAAAATGATGTTCACAAAGGCTCTAAGTGAGAAGAGTTTGAGGACCAGTAAGGAGGCAGAGAATCCTCATCAAGTGCTAGGAGATGTGGTTCAAACAGCCATCACAGACTGAACCGTGTAACAGGCCCTTTCTGAGTTCCACAAGGAGCCACTGTCGGCTTTGAGCAGAGGGTGACATTTTCAGAACATCACACTCTGGAGGCAGGGATTGAAGCAGAGAGACCAGGTAGATCACCACCACGTGGGCCCAGGTAGTGAAGACTAGATGGTAACAGGTAGACATTCTAAAACATACTTCTGATCAGGTTGCTCTCCCTACCTGGCCCATGCACACACCACACACTCACTTCTAAAATCAGCCAAAGTTTTCCCTGTTGCCCATGGAAAGAAGTCCAAACTCTGGACCCCTTTCCTGACTCATGTCTTAAATGCTGTATCATGATCCGGTGCCTGTGCACCTGCTGATCTTTCCACCTGGAATGTTCTGTCTCTCTTCTCTTTCCATTTATTTTTCAAAACTCTGTTTTATATGAGCTCCCCTTAGAAGCCATTCTCGATCCCCTTCTCTTTCCCCTTCCTGAAAGACTTTATCTTCTCTTTTGAGGTGTCACTGCCCCCCAGGCCATAAAACTATGATCTTATTTATCACTCTGTCCTGCAATGATCCACCTTTATGCCGTTCATCCTGTACATTGTGAGCCTCTTTTGTGCAGAGCTCCCATATTTTAATTTTCTAATCTCGGGCCCTTTGCACAATCACTGACATCGAGTATGTGTTTAACTAGTAATTAATTTAATGTAATAGTAAATAGAATCTTCTTTCCGGGTAATTTTTCAAGTCAAGCAGATTACCTGAGATTGTTTGGGTATCTCTTTGCTGGCTGTTCAAGAATCCATGTTGACATTCCTTTTGATACTTTTATCCCAATGTTCACATGTCCTACTGTCCTATGAGCTCTGATTCAAAATTTAGCAATAAACTCTGCCCCCAAATTGCATTTCTCTTTATCTTCTACCTTTCCTGGGCTTTGAGCTCAGATTGAGCAGTAAACATTGAGTTCACTGGCATCAGACTTTCCAATCTCCTACCAATTCTAGACTAACTCCTTCCCTCTCAATCGAAACCAAGCAAAGTCACATATTGTTGTTGAGTCAACTTGCTCTCAGGTCTAAGAAATTCTCCCCAAATGCAGCTTTAAATGTTTTTCTTGAAATATGTCATGTGTTTCCCTTTGGTCCTTCAGCAGGGGTCTGTACCACTTCAGTAGGCTCTAAAACGCTGTCTTTCACAGATATTTCTCACATTCCATGGAACAATAGCAGAATGATGCTGTGTCCTGTTGTGTGATGTAGTTTGGTTTTGGCCTGGTCACAATTCTTAAGTCCTGATGTGAATTTCAATTCCCGTTGCTTATTTATTCAGTGCATGTTAACTTTCAGTTTGGTAAAATTGCAAATTCCCAATGAAAGCGTTCTACAATTGATTAGACCCAGACTGCTTGGCAATTCCTTTCTAATCGCTTTTATTGTGCTTTCCATAAAAACGACAGCCCTGGTGTAAATCCTAGTTTAAATCAATACCAGTAAGTGCTAATCTCTTCACAGCGCTGGAGATGAAAATGTCAAATGGTACCTGCTGGGTTTTAGAACTCCCATTGTAAATCATCAAAAATTAAAGCAACACCAAATTGATTTTATTTTCCATCTTTAATAAAAATCTCTTTCAGAGTAGTTTTGTTGTTGTTGTTGAGTTATCCTTTTTTCTTCTCACTTGTAGTACAGTTGGATAAGATTGATGAACTGAATTCAACACAGCAAATGTGTTGAAGTCTCATGGCAAAATATATAGAACCCAGACCTGTACTAGGAAGAACCTTAGGATAAATTTAATATTTTAGAGTATGATGCAAATATTTAAGCTATATTTTAATTCTTCATGTGATAATACCTCAATAATGTAGAATCTTGTTTGGAAAAGCTGCACAAGGAGATACCCAATAATTGTACAGTCAGAGAAAATAATTTCTAGTCTTTCATCTCCAGTCCTTGAGGCTACTGCCAAGGCTACCATAAGCTACACTAGAGGATGCCCATCACTAGGGGTTGGCTGTCTGGAATTTGGGCATCTCACAGTCAAGGTATAAGAAAATGCATAGCTTGCACTTTCAATTGCCCAGAAGAATTGGGCAATCATGGTTTTTAAACCCAGGACATATTTACCTAAGCATCTTGCCCAAATGCCTACACTACTCATTTTATCAAATAAGAAACCAAAACCTTTGGAGATTTAGTGGCAAGGTCATGGTCACTGATTTAAAGGTGAAGCAGTAGATCTCTAGATATTTATCCATGTCTCTTCTTATTAAATCACAAAGAAATTACAAGGACTATAACTACATTGAGCACAGGACATGCAAAAGTCTAATGTGTGTGTGTTTATAAAACTAGTTAATATACAGAGAATAGACTCTTCAAATGTGCTCATGAAACAAGGAGTGGCAGAAAAAAATTATAGACAACTGGTTAATTTAACCAACTAGTTTTTGACTTACTTTCAGACCCAATATTTTTTATTTTGTACATTTTCCTTTCATTTCTCATAAGGAATGATAATTGGCAATGAAATGCTTAAGAAATATGTAGCTCAAAGAAGTGGAGGAAAAAAGTACATCCAGTAGACCAAGCAGTTTATAAAGCAAGGACTCAGCCTTTGAATAATGGAGGGTTCAGGATATTTTCATGAGTTGACAACAAAGATTTCTTCAATCTCTGTTTAGTTCATAAAGTTATTTGTCGTTCTATGTTTGTTAGCAGCAATAACTAAAATGCAAGCAAGTCCCTCAAGATTACCTGTCTTTTCTCTCATCAGCCTAAGTCTTGCAAGAATAGCAAGTGCAGATGACTATTTGGGCCAAGCAGGTAACAGAACTGAGCAACATGGCTTGGGCAGAGACTGGCAAATTGAAGAGAACATCTAAAGGAAACAGCTCCTGCTTAGCTTGAACAAACTGTTGGCAGAGAAGAACACAGACATAACATAAGTAGCTCGACTAACTTTTGCAGAGATGCCAGAAATCCAAAAACTGATGTGAATTTTCCCAAATTATAAACTTGATAATTAATTCAAAATAATTTATACATGTCTCGGGGCCACCAGTGTGGGACCTCTAACTTAAGAGTGACAAATCAATCTAGGCTTTAATTAAAAAGTAAGGATGAACCACACAAAGGTATCACTTGCAGGGGAACCTCTAGTTTGTCCTGAAAGTTTCCATTTCCTAATGAGCAAATGCTCACTGATTTCTTGGGTATACGTCATATGGAAGAATGAATTTATACCGGAAGCAGAGAGGTCAACATCCAATTGCAGGTTCTAGAGAAAATGTTGTAGTCAGTGGAATGAATGATGACGTGGGAATCAGATTGGGGATGCCTCTAGTTAAACAGTGTAAACATAGTGAATCACTCGACTTCTCGTGGACAGTCTTTCTCATTTGTAAATTTGAAATAAAAATACCTGATTTATTTGAACCATAGCCTTATCAGGATAGAGGGTAAACAGGAAATAAAAAATAAAAATTTCACTATAGAAAGGAAACCACATCCTGATCCTCTCCAGGACTGAGGTCTGAAATTCTGGAAGAATTGGAGCTTTAGTGCTGTACATTCTAACAAGAGACACAAAGGAACAGAGGACAAAAACAAGAATCCGAAAAATGGTGAAGTGGACAGTGTCTGCACTCTCCACCCAGAACCCCTTGGAATCAATTTTTACCATTTCCATGTGCCCTCCCCTGCTTTCGTGTGCTTTTACTTCTAAAGGCTGCACCGGTGACTCTCTTACAGTAACTGCTCTCAGGATACTAGAGCCATTCTGCCCGCACAAGGAGCTGGAAGTCCCTGGCAGTTTGTATCCCCATGAGTTAGTCTTTAGCCGATGATAACCCCTTTGCCTCTGCTTGAGGCTAACTGTAAGATGTAATTGACATGCTAGAGCTCCCCTGCAAGATAAAGCTAAAGCCAGGATTTGCTCTGAAATCACACAATTGCTCCCTTTCCCTTCCCTGTCCTGCTTCCTCCACTTCCTTATTGGAGTCTCCAGGAGCACATTATTCATAAATCAATTACACATGAATCCTTCTCTCTTGATCTGCTTCTAAAAGTCTGTCCAAAAACATCCACGAATTTATTGAAACTAGCTGACTTTATTAAGAGTTATATTTTTCAATTAAAATATAAAATGTGCTATTTGTTTTATTTTAATAATCTGTTAAATTGTAGGTATATCAGGTGTGAAAATAGTATTCTCATAGATAGTATAATTTCAAGTCTTTTTTTTAATTTTTAAGAAAATAGATATGAAAAGAATATTGAAATGTTAGAAAATGTCTAAGGATGCTGAAATACTTTGATAAGCCATATTATTGTTATCTTCCCTCAATTGTATAGCCAAATGATTTCCTAAGGCTATTTAAAAAATAATTCAGTAAATATAAGCACAAGTTTTTGTATCAGAAAAAATTCTTGCTTAAAAATCTAGTGAAGGAAGTTGTCGGCAGCCTTCCTGCCCTGAAGACAGCAGGAGCATGCCTGGAGTCCTCAGGAGAAGCTGTGGGCAGTCCTCCCACCAGGCAGACTGCAGGAACACACCCAGGGACCACAGGAGAAGCCACAGGCAGCTCCTGCCACTGCTGCAGACAACACTTTCACATGGAGGTCTATCACACCAAGCACCACTGAAAGGTCAGCTCGCTATCACAGCAGCATCCATGGCCACCAGGCAGGCTGTCCACTAATAGAGTTTGGATATGTTGTCCACCCAAAACTCATGTGGAAATCTGATGCCCAAGGTGGCAGTGTTGGGAGCTGTTTGAATCATGGGAGCAGATCCCTCATGAATGGATTAATACTCTCCCTGGGAGTGGGGATAGTGAATTTTCACTTTTTAGTTCCCATGAGAGCTGGTTGTTTAAAGGATGCTGACACCTCCCCTCTCGCTCTCTCTTTTGCTTCCTCTCATCATATGATCTGCTTGCACCTGCTGGCTACCTGCCATTTTCCACCATCAGTAGAAGTAGCCTGAGGCCTGCACCAGATACAGCTGTCCCAGGATAGTGAGTCAAATAACCCTCTTTTCTTTATAAACTACCCAGTCTCAGGTACTCTGTTATAGGAACACAAAAATGGACCAATACACCCACTGACCACTGGACTGCACTGACACAAGGAGGGTCACCAGCAGTGTCCAGGAAAAGAGATGAGTGAGCACAGACCCACAACCAAGTGGCCCAAACCACAAGAGGAATTACACTGCCATATCATAGCACCCCTGGGAGTGGGAGGTAAGTGTACAGCCCACATGACTCTGTTGAGCAAGGGAGAGACATACTCAGAACCTCCTGAGAGTGCAGAAACTCCAGATACCCAAATAGAGTAAGAAAGAAAATTTCCAATCACCACCAACCCATCTCACAACTGGGGTAAGCAAGGACCCAGGAGGAGCCTCTGCATATAGGAAAGAGGAAAGAGAAACCCTTCCCAGGGCCATCCATTCAAACTGAGGAGCTATATTATAGCCCAGTGCACCCATCAGGGTGAAGGACGCAAGCCAGGGTGCCAACAAACCTGCCCAGGAACACCCAGCCAAGTAGTGACAGGGCACCCAGGCACTTCTGCCAAGAACTCCAGAGCTCACCCACATCCTCAACTTACTAACACAGTGTAACTAACCTCAACAAGGAATAACTAAGTACCTAAGCCACAGATTCAATCATGCACAACTCCAACACTGAATACAGCCAAAGTTCCCACATGGTGACTACACTACTGTGTTTACCAGGAACAAATACTAAAACATGCCACTCATGGGGCAAAACAAAACACATCTACAGGAAGAAGTATCTCTTCTCAAAGCCCACCTCAGAGTAATAGAAGAGAAAACTGCTCTACCAGATGACCAGAAATGAAGGGAGAGATACTAGAAATATGAAAAAAATAAGAAAATAAGACAACACCAAAGGAATACAGTAATCCTCAAGTACCATACCCCATAGAGCAGGAAAACCTTGACATGAATGAAAAATAATTCCAAGCAACAGTCTTAAGGAAACTCGATGAGATACAAGAAGACTCAGTTAGACAACACAATGAAATGAGAAAAAGTATCCAGGATATAAAGTAGGATATTTACAAAGATATATTAATACCTTAAAAAAGAATGTAGCAGAAATCCTGGAACTGAAGGATTCATTCAATGAAATAAAAAACACAACTGAGAGCTTAAGCAGCATGCTAGAACAAGCAGAAGAAATAATTTTTGAATTTTTAATCTTGAAGGTCTTTTCAAAATAACCCAGGTAGACAAAAACAAAAGAATAAGGATTTTTTTTTAAATGAAGAAAGTCTAAGAGAGCTGTCAGAAAACCATAAGTCCACCAACATCCAAATCATGGGTATCCTGGAAGGGAAAGAGAAAGGAAAAAGGCATTGAAAACATGTTCAATGAAATAATGATGGAAAATATCACAGATATAAGGAGAGGCATGGGCCTTCAGATACAGGAGGCTCAAAGATCAACAAACAAATTCAATCCAAAAAGTCCTCTCCAAGGCACATTATAGTCAAACTGGCAAAACTCAAAGACAAAGAAAGGATCTTAAAAACAGCAAGAAAAAAGCATCAAGTCACCTCTAAGGGAGTCCCCATTAGCCTAACAGCAGACTTTTCAATAGGAACTCTACAGGCCAGATAAGAATGGGAATGATATAGTCAAAATACTAAAAGAAAAAAACTGACAGCCAAGAATACTATACCCAGCAAGGCAATCTTTCATAAATGTGGGAGAAATAGTGTATTTCCTAGATAAAACTATGAGAGTTCACCACCATGCAACCAGTCCTGCAAGAAATCTTCAAGAGAGTCCTGTATCTAGAATCCAAAAAATGATAATCACTACCACAAACACTCAAGAAAGAACAAAACCCACTAGTAGAACAAAAAATGCAAATGAAAAAGAGAAAGAAACTATATCTTACCACCTCAAAAAGTGGTAAAGAAAAGCCCAGTACCAAGTGGCTTTACAATTAAATTCTACCAAAGGAATTAATACCAATTATTTTCAAACTATTCCAAAAAATTGAAACAGAGGACATTCTCCCATACTCATTCTATGAGGTCAGCATCACCCTGATACCAAAACCAGACAATAATACAGCAAAAAAATTAAATAAATAAAAGCTGCAGGGCCGGCCCGGTGGCGCACTGCTACAGTGCGCCACTTGGGAGCGCGGCGGCGCTCCCGCCAAGGGTTCGGATCCCACATACAGATCGGTTCCCGCTCACTGGCTGAGTGAGGTGAGGGCGCGACACCAAGGGTTGCGATCCCGTTGCCAGTCCGGTCCGGTGCGGGTGCAACACTGAGGGTTGCGATCCATTGCCGGACACAAAAAAAGACAAAAAGGAAAAAAATAAATAAATAAATAAATAAAAGCTGCAGACCAATATTCCTGATTAACATAGATGCAAAAAAACCTCAACAGAATATTAGCAAATAGAATACAGCAACACATCAAAAAAATTATACACCATAATCAAGTGGGATTCATCCCAGGGATGCAAGAATGGTTCAACATATGCAAATCAATAAATGTGATACACCACATCAACAACATCAAGGACAAAAACCATACGATCATCTCAATAGTTGCAGAAAAAGCATTTGACAAAATTCAACACCCCTTTATAATAAAGATTCAGCAAATTGGGTATGAAAGGAAAGTATCTCAGCACAGTAAAAGCCATAACAAACCCACCATCAGAATCATCCTGAATGGGGAAAAGCTTTCAGGGAAAAGTTTAAGAACAAGAACAAAACAAGGATTTAACATAGTATTCCAAATATTAGCCAGAGCAATCAAGCAAGAGAAGGAAACAAAGGATATCCATATTGAAAAGGACAAAGTCAAGCTGTCCCTGTTTGCAGATGACATGATCCTACATGTAGAAAAACTTAAAAACTCTACCAAAAACTCTCAGAGCAGATAAACAATTTCAGTAAAGTTACGGGATTCAAAATCAACATGCAAAAATCAATAGCACTTTTATACTCCAAGAAAAAGAAATCCAGAAAGCAAGCCCATTTACAATGGTCACCAAAAAAATAAAATACCAAGGTATCAGTTTAACCAAGAAGGCAAAAAAATCTCTACAATGAGAACTACAAATCACTGGTGAGAGAAATTAAAGAGGACACGAAAGATGAAAAGACATTGCATGCCCTTGGATAGGTAGAATTAACATTGTGAAAGGCCGGCCCGGTGGCGCACTGCGCTAGTGCGCCGCTTGGGAAGCGCGGTTGCGCTCCCGCCGAGGGTTCGGATCCCACATACAGACCGGTTCCCACTCACTGGCTGAGCGAGGCGCGGGGGCAACACCAAGGGTTGCGATCCCGTTGCC
>NW_007726240.1:186118-189719 GCF_000696425.1 Galeopterus variegatus
CCGGAAAAAAAAAAAAAAAAAAAGAATTAACATTGTGAAAATGTCCATACTACCCAAAGTGATCTACAGATTCAATGCAATCCCCACCAAAATACGAATGATGTTCTTCACAGAAATAGAAAAAATAATCCTAACATTCACATGGAACAACAAAAGACCCCAAATAGCCAAAGCAATCCCGAACAAAAAATAAATAAATAAATAAAGCTGGAGGCATAAAACTATCTGACTTCAAATTATGCTACAAAGCTATAGTAACCAGAACAGCATAGTACTGGCATGAAAACAGACACTTGGACCAATAGAACAGAATAGAGACCCAGAAATCAAAGTACATACTTCCAGCCAACTGATCTTTGAAAAAAGCAACAAGAACATACACTGGGGAGAAGACTATCTCTTCAATAAATGGTGTTGGTAAAACTGGACATCCAGATGCAGAAGTATGAAACTAGACCTGTACCTTAGCTCTATATCAAAATCAACTCAAAATGGATTAAAGACTTGAATATAAGACTCGAAAGTATAAAACTCCTAAAAGAAAACATAGGGGAAACACTTCAGGAAGTAGAACTGGGCAAAGACTTTATGAATAAGATCCCAAAAGCACAGGCAACAAAAGAAAAAATAAACAAATGGGATTATATCAAACTACAAAGCTTCTGCACAGCAAAAGAAACAGTTAACAGAGTGAAAAGACAACCTACAGGACAGGAGAAAATTTAAGCAAACTATGCATCTGACAGGGAGTAATATCCAGAATACACAAGGAACTCAAACAACTTAACAGTAAAAAAACAAGTTACCTGATTAAAAAATGGTCAAAGAAGCTGAATAGGCATTTCTCAAAGGAAGCTATACAGATGGCCAACAGACACATGAAAAAATGCTCAGCATCACTAAGCATCATGGAAATACAAATCAAAACCACATTAAGATATCATCTCATACCAGTTAGACTGGCCAGTACCAAAAAGATGGAGAATAACGAATGCTGGCTAGGATGCAGAAAAAGGGGAACCCTCCTACACTGTTGGTAGGACAGTAAATTAGTGCAGCCATTATGGAAAATAGTATGGAAGTTCCTCAAGCAACTACAGATAGAACAGCCATATGATCCAGCAATCCCACTGCTGGTACATACCCAAAGGAAATCATTATGGAGAAGGGATACCTGCACTCTCATTTACAATAGCTAAGAGTTGGAACCAAGCTAAGTGCCCATCAACAGATGACTAGATAAGGAAAATATGGTATATATACACAATGGAATACCACTCAGCCATAAAAAAACAATGAAATACTGCCATTCGCAGCAACATAGATAAACTTAGAAAAAAATACGTTGAGTGAAATAAGGCAGGCACAGAAAGAGAAATACTGCATGTCCTCACTCATAAGAAGGAGCTAAAAAAAATAAAAAGAAAAAGAAGAAAGGAAGGAAGGAAAGAAAAGATACAACATCAACAATAATTTGTTGAACTTTCAAAAGGAGAGAACAGGACTGAGGCCACCAGAAGTGGGAAAGGGGGAAGTGTAGGGAAAGAGCCACAAAAATGATTACATGTCTAATGTTGATTAAACTAATTCTCCTGATTAGAACATCATATATTGCACATGGGTATGGATAGTCAATGCTGTACCCACAGATATGTGCAATCAATTATGTTTCAATAAACTGAAAAAAAATCTAGTGAGAAAATGAAATATTTCCAAAATTAAAACCTTATATCGGGGCCAGCCCAGTGGCGCACTGCTACAGTGCGCCGCTTGGGAAGTGCGGTGGCGCTCCCGCCGAGGGTTTGGATCCCACATACAGACCGGCCACTCACTGGCTGAGCGAGGTGCAGGAGCAACACCGAGGGTTGCGATCCCATTGCCGGTCCCGGTCCGGTACGGGCGTGACACTGAGGGTTGCGATCCGTTGCCGGCCAAAAAAAAAAAAAAGGAAGAAAAAAAAAAAAAACCTTATATCCATTCATAACTTCATATTCTTATGAAGTTTATATCCAACAAAACTACAATTTAATTAAATAGGCAAAATATCAGTATTCTCAGGCACATGTGGTCTCGGGAGAACAGTATACAAAAAAAACACTTTACTGAGACCTTCTCCAGAAAAGAGAAAAGTTTGTTCGGGAGAAAACAGCAGCACATGTGAAGTAAGAATGCATAATGTTTACTGCTGACTAAATAATTATTAAATAAATATATCTGTAAAAGTATTCAACCAAAATTTCAAATTAATCCAATAGGGCTAGAGGTGGAGTAAGGGACCAAACGAGAATTTATGACTCTTCTTTTTCCCCAGAGCAACGACACAGTTATTGACAAGTTTCAGACACTGAAGGATAAATCAACTTAGTTGATGTTAACATATTGGGTGTAAATCCTGAACAATAATAACAGAGTGCTTATCTTTCAAATCAGTAGTATTTTATAATATTAAAGTTATGAAAACAGAAGAAAAAACAGAAAAGTGTCCAAATAGAAGATGATTTAAAACATGAATTTAAATCCATATTTTTTATAACGATGAACCTCAACTTTAGCATATATAGGCCACTTCAATTATCAAGACATTTAAAACTATTTCATCTTAATTAATTACTTTTAACTATTATTTTAGAGTATGTTTCATGATATATGTAATGAATTAGTATAGATATACCAAACACACACACACACGATGCACCCCAATGTATTTTGCTGATAGGATATAGGGAAAAGAAAATTTTGTGTACTGGGTGAAAGTCAACTTTCACCCTTTGGCATTTAGGGCCCATCCGTAATCTGTATAATCTGACCTAATCTCCATTTCCAGCCTCATCACCCTCTCTCCCATCCATTAGAACCTCAATTCTAACTGTGTTGTCTCTTTAGTCATCTCATCCTTCTCCTAAGTTGATATCATTCTCTGGAACAACCTTTTCGTATCTGGATCCCTTCCTGCCTTCCTGGCTCATGTCAAGGCTTGCCTCCTACAGGAAGCTCTTTCTGCCTATTTCAGTCCCTCTTTACACTAATTTGACCTATAGCACTCCCAACTTTTGGCCAATGGTTACCTTACCTTATTATGTGTCCAAACTTTGTCCTCCCAACTACATATTAGGCTCCTAGGGGTATGGACAGACCAGGACTGATGCTTCTCTGGGTGTCCCCCATGGAAAAAGGGACACACTATAGAATTGTACACAAATATTTGTTAATAAAAGACTGACTTGTGGTCAGTTGATTTACCCAGAAGATGTAATGAGGCTCATTATTTTTCTCTCTTCAATATTGCTGACTATGCCGTATAGAAATTGAGGCTTTAAGGTAAAACATGGTCTAAGAATTTGGAGCCCTGGAGATTTCATTTTGAATTACAGTCTGCTGCTATAAAAGTGCCCTGAGGGCCGGCCCGGTGGCGCACTGGAGAGTGCGCCGCTTGGGAGCACGGCGGCGCTCCCCCCGAGGGTTCGGATCCCATGTGGAGACCGGTTCCCGCTCACTGGCTGAGCACGGTGCAGGCGCAACACCGAGGGTTGCGATCCCGTTGCCGGTCCCCGGTACAGGCGCGACACCGAGGGTTGCGATCCCGTTACCAGTCAGTAAAAAA
>NW_007726240.1:189734-211079 GCF_000696425.1 Galeopterus variegatus
GGGCCGGCCCGGTGGCGCACTGGAGAGTGCGCCGCTTGGGAGCACGGCGGCGCTCCCCCCGAGGGTTCGGATCCCATGTGGAGACCGGTTCCCGCTCACTGGCTGAGCGCGGTGCGGGCGCAACACCAAGGGTTGCGATCCCATTGCCATCACTGGTCCCCGGTACAGGCGCAACACCGAGGGTTGCAATCCCGTTACCGGTCAGTAAAAAAAAAGAGAAAAAGGAAAAAAAAAAAAAAGTGCCCTGAGCCTCAATATTCTTATCAACAAAAATGGGATGGTAATGACCAACATATACAGTTGTGAAAATCAAATGAGAAAAATAATATAATAAGAATGCTTAATAGATCTTCATTTACATCTGAAGGTCTTTCTCACAGTAACATTCAACCAAAATTCAAGATAAGAATAGTTTGCATGCTCCCAGCTTCCTAAAGTGTAGAGAAAAATTGTAATTAGAAGGTGCCCAACAGACCTAGACAGCTCCAAACAAAGAGTCTCTCTGTCACAAGGAAAAGCAGACCATAAGTCTCCCATCTCCCCGTTAGTCCTCGTTATATCCCCATGAGAAAAGTGAAGTTGAGGGTCTCAATTCAATTCTACAGTCATTTGTTGAGCAACTACAAAATTTAAAAAGCACTGGTTTCGCCTTTCACCCTCCCCCCAACCAGGTAGCCAACACTCTCTCCTTTGCTTTCCCCCAAATCCCAGCTCCCTACTTCAGATTAAAGTATTACTGTACTTGCTTACCCACCTTCCAATCAACCCTAGATTTTGGGTGTGCCCCACTCCCCCACCCCACGAAGGTGTTGCCAGATCCTCCCTTTTTTCCCTACAGCATCCAGTGGGGGTGCCATTCCAACCCAGCCCATGTCTCCCTATGCAAAAGTGAAAAGGTGGGGTCAAAGTGCGTGGGGATGAAGAAGCCTTAGGGGGAAGAGGGAAGTTAGAGCTGACTTTCCTAAATTTTCAGACTTCATTAGGAGGATGCCTCCCCTCAGTGGTGAGGGGCTTCCACAATTGGAAAAAAATAGATGTTTAGAAGACATAGTATTAAAAAAATTAATTCATCATTTAAAGAAGAAGCACCTGGCCTTGATTTAACCCACACCTGAATGATGCTCAGCCTCAAAATGACCAGGTCTCCATTCTGCTGCCCAGTTTGTGCCAACTGAGCATGAACGCAGAAGCCTCAGACTGCAGGTTCATTTAAACCTTTCTCTTTCATTTGTCCTCTCCTGATTTGAAAAAGCTTTGGTGATTACACAGATTGGGGCAGAATCAGTCATTGGAAATAATTGCATTCTTTCTTTCCTGGCTTCTCTTCTCTGGACATGTGTGTGTTGCCTTCATAAATCCTGAAGATTATTTAGCAACTTGACACTGTGATCAGGCTGGGCAATCCATGTCATGTGCCTTCTTGCCACAAAACTCAAATAAGAGGGGAAAAGAATAGTCACAATCTGTCTCTTGGAACTGCTGCCTTCTCCTTGCCCAGAGCCAATACACAGCCTCTCCTATCCTCTTGGAATCAGTCTTCCGTTCTTACACTTGCAGCCACATCACAGCGAGGATGCTATTATCCCAGTAATGCCAAGGTAGAGATATGGAATGGCATCTTTCCCATCCTACCATGCATCAGTCACCCACTAGGCCTCTAAATAATCATAGTGTCCAGGTTTCAGAAGAGCCCTGTCGTACATTAGTGATTTGCAAAGGTGACTGCATATGGCAGATTTTCAATGGACTTAACATTGGCAAAAGAATACCATAAAGAAAATTTCCTAAGAAAGGAATGCAATGGCATGCCAGGACAGAGTAAAGAGCAAAAGAGAAGGATTCCTCCAATTACAGCCTTTCTTGTCTTCTTAAGGGAAGCTGAAATGCTTGAGGGCCAGCTGCGGGAAAATGTATTCCAATTAAGCAAGTATTTTGAGTATCTTTATGCTTGTATCTGTGAGCAAAACTCTTGAATGGTGGTATAATTCTTTGCCTATAGGTGGTTTAATTCATAGCACCTAAATTAGTTCTAAGCTCACAGGCACTCAACAAATCAATGAATGGTCAATTCGAAAGAATTCTACCACTTGGCATGTAAAAGAATTCTCAGAAAAGCTGAGACTTAAAAAGGTTAAGTAAGTAGGTCCACACTTAGGAAGTTATAGAATCCAGATTTGAATCCCAATGTGTCTAACAAGTGCATGCTCTTTCCCCTGGCCATGGAGAGAGAGAATAAGGCACAATGTCGTGGTGAAGAGAGTGGGTTCAGGGTTCAGACTCCCTGGGTTTAAATTCTGGCTCCACCACTTAGTAGTTCTGCGATCTTTGAGGGAAGCAACTTAACCTCCTTGTGCTTTGGTTTTAGCATATGTAAAATAGAGATAAGAAAAATATCTACTTCAAAGAATTTTTTAAGTATTAAGTGAGTTAACATGTGTAAGGAACTTACAAAAGTGCCTAATACATAGTGAGCACCCAGTTAATCATCTGCTCAGTTAATCATTTTAGCTATTTTATATGATTATTAGAGTCAGGGAGTATATTCCAGCCGGTAATAAAATGTGCAAATTAAGGTGTAACCTCCCATATGCTGGATCCCTTGAAAACATAATACATAGTGAGGGAGTACAGGAAAGTGGTTGAGAATCGTCACAGTCTTCCATTGCACCAGAATAATCCATCATTCTTATCAACGTCATCGCCAACTTCCATTTCATAACACATTTGCTTCATATTTCACTGACACTCACAAACCGCTCCCCTAGATGAGAACAGGACCCATGCTGAGGTCTTTGTTCTTAAGTCAGGTTAAGAGGGACAGAGGTGCTTATTCCACTGTCCTCACTTGTTTATGTCTGATTCTTTCAACCAGGAAGACAGCCTGACACAATGGAGGGAGAATGGACCACAGGTCAAATGCATCCACCTTCAGGTTCTGTCGTGAACCATTTACCAACCCTTAATATCACTGAGCCTCAGTTTCCTTATATATGGAGTGGAATAAAAATAACAGAGAGAAAATGTAGGCAGAGTGTCTAGCACAGACGACACTAGGTGGGTACTGAATAAATCAATCTCCTCAGTCCCTTGTCCTGTCTCAACCATTTCCAATTCGATAAAAGGCAAGAATGCTTCAAGATTAGTAAAACAGAATTAATCACATGCATGAAAGAGAGAAATAACCAAATACATTGAGAGCTAAGATAGTTCCTGGAATTAGGCATCATATATGACTCTGAGCCTCCTGGAAGTCAGGGCACAGATGGAAAACAAAGTGTTTCCCCAAAAAAGGAAAACATATCAGTGCTCCAAAAGAAATACAGTGGCAAAAAATAATGAGACATTTCTCATGTAATACCTTATCTTTTTTTTTTTTTATGTGACTGGTAAAGGGATCACAACTCTTGGCTTGGTGTCGTCTGCACCGTGCTCAGCCAGTGAGCGCACCGGCCATCCCTATATAGGATCCAAACCCGCGGCGGGAGGGCTGCTGAGCTCCCAGCACCACACTCTCCTGAGTGCACCACGGGCTCGGCCCCATGTAATACCTTATCTTTTTTTTTTTTTATGTGACTGGTAAAGGGATCACAACTCTTGGCTTGGTGTCGTCTGCACCGTGCTCAGCCAGTGAGCGCACCGGCCATCCCTATATAGGATCCAAACCCGCGGCGGGAGGGCTGCTGAGCTCCCAGCACCACACTCTCCTGAGTGCACCACGGGCTCGGCCCCATGTAATACCTTATAAAAGTAACATTGAGTGACATGATAGAGGTTTCCTGACGTCAATTTTATTTTAAAAATGCAGACCAGGTTTTTGCTTGGATGTCTGAATGAGGAACCTGAATAACAACTGAGAGGTTAACATCAATCTGCATTTCTGTTCAAGTGATCCTAGAGTGGATTAAGTTGATATGATCGAAGAATGATGCCTGACAGTAATCAAACATAATAGAAGGGCAGGATCAGGAAAGCACAACCACTCTGAGTGCTATGGAATAAGGTATTTTTAATTGTGGGATATACTAAGGAAGAAAGGGTTCACAAGGGAAGTTGGATGATCAGGGAAAAGTCACCAACCAGCCTCCTCTAGCACTGTCACAAGTAGACGTGTCGGAACTCTTGGGGGATTTTGGAAGCCAAGCACATTCAGCAAGCTGAGTGGGACCAGGGCTGGTGTAGAAGTCAGTGGAAGCTGCAGCTTCTTCATGGATAGTGCCTTTGTGAGTTTGCAGCTGAATGTCTAGCAGTAGTCTGGGGTTGCTTTTGGTCAGTGATGACTTGTAGTTGACACAGCTATACAAGCAGTTCTCTGAAAAATATCAATTGCCTTGAAGGGCAGCCTCATGACTTGGGTAAGACATCTGTTCTTAAACAAAGAATTCATGTAAGTTCTTAAAATTGTGGTACAGCCTGCTAACTCTGAGTAAGCTGCCAATTTATTTTTAAGATTAGCCAAAACATGAAAGTTTGATGCTCCTTCTGTACCTAGACATTGTTGCTTGTGTGGTACAATTTGTAACCAATAGTTATGACTTCTTTATTTTAACCCTCCAATGAAAATGGGGCAACTCCAGTATTGGGAGTCACCTTCCGTTTCCCAAACTTTTCCATAAAAATCTTTCAGCTTATAATAGACTTCAGAGCACTTCCCAACTTTGTTGGTTTATGTTTTCTGGGACAATCCTCACATTTGGCTCTCCATACTCTCATACAATTATTTCTGCTCAACAGCCTTAATTTTGGTCCACATCAGCAGGATTGGGAATCAGAAAGGAAAGCTGGATGTGGGGTCGGGAGGAGGGAGAAGAGAAACCAGAACCCACCTCTGCAGCTGTCTCTCTGCACCTGACCACCATGACCCTCAGAGCACCATGGCTGCTGCTTAGCTCCCTGGTCCCTTAGCCAAGTGGTCCCTGAACAAAAATCATACAGGGGTGTATTTTAGTCAGCAAAAAGAAAGGAAGAGACAAAATAGAAAAAATGAGCTAAGAGAGAATTCCTCCTTTCTCATAAGAATTATTTTTGGAAACTGCTTGTATCATTTCTGCTTCTATTACGATGGCCAGCAGTTAGATCTTTCTGTAACCAAATTATCCCATCCTGATTTTCAGGTAAAATTCCAAGATGTGGCAGAGAAGCCCTGAATAATCACTTGATTTAACGCTTGACCTAACCAAAAACCTATGGGCTGCTCTGAAACCTAATCACCTTCCACGGCCTGATTGGATCAAGCAGAGTCCAAAAATATGTCTGTACTAGGGTAAGAGAGACTAACACAAGAGTGCACTGACCCAAAATGAGACTTCTAATGAGACGGTGATAGCACCAGCGGGGCTGAAGGACTGGCTTTTCTATTTAATAATATACTAATTATTCTTATAAAAATATAATAATTTTACTGAGGATTCAATCTATTCAAAGCACTACATATGTTTTGTCTTATTTAACTTTCACAATCCTAAAAGCATTCACAAAAGAATAGATGGAGCCTCCACGAGTGTGAAAATCTTGCTCTAAGTCATATAGCTAACATGTGTCAATCCAGGTCTCGAATTCTGACCTGACCTACTTCATCGCACTCATCCTCATTTTCCTTGTCTCCTCGAAAACTGTTTAGTAAAGCTCCCAGCACTGCAAGTGCGCAGCATGAAGGAGAGGCATGAGGCAAGTTTCAATTCTCAAAGGCATTAGAGTTGTGTTAGCAACTTGGCCACCAACATTATGCAAGACTGGCTCTTGCCTGGGGTGTCCTCTTTTGTGCCAGCTGTATGTTAAATCTATATCCAAAATTATCTCATGATCCAAGATTGCTGCTCTGGCTCCAGCCATCACAGCAAACAGTAAATGTGATAGCTCTCAGCTAATGCAGGCAATGTCACTCTGCCTGCTTCCTTTCCCTGCCAAGGGCTGTGTAATAGTAAGATAAATGACTCCACATGCTTGTTTGGAGCTGCCAAACATTCTGTCACTGATTTCCTGATTCTCAGGATTCATGGCAGTTATGGCTGGGAGGCTAAACACTTGAAATGCTCCTCCTCCAGAGTCACATAAATTCAATCTATGAGTTGGTCTTTATATACCTACCCACTTATCCATGGGAAGACATCTGTGTTAATATTGTTCCTAATGCTATTGGGTAACTTCATCCATCCTTCCTTCCTTCCTTCCTTCCTTCCTTCCTTCCTTCCTTCCTTCCTTCCTTCCTTTCCTTCCTTACTTCCTTTCTTCTTTTCTTTAATGTACAAATGAAAATCATATGTATCATGTACAGCAATCTTTTTGAAACACGTATACATTATAGAACGGGTACATCAAACTAATTAGCATGCATATTGCCTCACATACCTGTCATTTTTTTGTGTTGAAAATGCTCAATATCTACTCTCTTAGCAATTTTCAAGAATATAATACTTTGTCATTAACTGCAGTCAGCATGTTGCAAAATAGACATCCTATTTCTCCTGTATAACTAAGATTTTGTATCATAAGTTCTTTGTTTTATTATCTATGTATCAGGCTCTGACAGGCAGGTGGGACTTTGTTCTGATTGTGAAAGTATGCCCTCTTATTTCACTAATGGGTTCAAACTACCAATAATGTGTTCTGGAGCAGGGTAAGGGAGAGTGGTAGTCCTTGTTCTGCATCTTCCTTAGCATCATTATACAAAAATTATGACCAAAATCATCAAAATGAACCCTCAGCCAAGACCCCAGGAACTCCTAGAAACAGGCCACTGTTTCAAAAAGAAATTTATTACATGCATTTTGCTTTATTTTGTTCATGAGTAGAGACACATCTAATAAGTCAAGCTTCTAAGAGGAGTAGGAGCAGTTAGATAAAAGCAACCTACATGTTAAGTGCAAAGCCTGTTCAGGTGCTCTAACTTATTTTTGCTTTAAAACACCTGGTGAGTATTCAAGGATGGCCATGTCACAGGTTTGTTCTACTTTTCCTCTACTAACATGAACAAACCGTCACAGAGATGGGATAATTCTGTCTCTCATTTTTAGTGTTTTCTCCCTTTAGCATTTCATTGAACTGCACCAATTACTATTTATACAGCATTATTTGAGGGCAGTCTGTGTATTATAGCTATTTACATTTCTGCCATTTTAAGGAATTGACCATGGTTCCATTGTATGTTCAATGTATCATCAGAATCAATATAATAGGAAAAAAGTATTTTTGCATTTTATAACTCATCTGCTTTCTATGGAGGGTGGCTCCTGCTCCCTCTGTACCTCCACAGCAAAGCTACTCTTGAGTAGCTTTGTATAGGCAGGGTTGGACAGGCAAGGGTTTGTATAAGCAGGGTTGACAGAGAAAATTCCAAGAGGTCTTGAGTTCCGCATCTGAGTTAACACAATGCTGTGAAGAATTGCCGGTGGGTACACAGGAGCCCAGCAGTGAAGGCAAGTATGAGTGAGTAGTCTCCAGGAACTTTCAGATACCTTCGGAAGGACTAAGATTCTCCCAGACCATCCAATTGGGGTTTGGGACAATTCTATTCAGGTCCTAGGGACTTGAAAAGAATCTGATGATCTCTGGGTTACTTTTTATTTATGTATGTATTTTTTACATTTATGCATGCTTATTTAAAACCCAAGATAACCTTGTAGACCTGATAGCTTAAGTATTATTATGGGGGGGGGGGAACTGAGTATCAAAACTTTACACAACTTGTTCAACATCATTCTGATAATGCTCAGAATCTGTGTCATGTTCTTGTCATTACACTCAGATACTTTTCCAAAATCAGACGATAAAAGACCAGAGGTGGAACACAAGGTGACTTTCAGGTTCTTGTGTTTCCAAGTGATGATGGTTGGAAATGTATTTGTAAATCCATAGTGTGCTTTTTCAGGATTTGATCACAAAACTGGGAAGATGCTGCCTGTTTCTGTTTGGTGGTCTCATTTGCTTAATATTCTCCTCATTGTTGCAATTTGTCCCAGTTTTCTTTTCCCACCTTCATACCATTCATTCTAATCCAAGAAGTTTTCAGTAGTCATAGCAATACTTCCATTAGTGTTCAATCCTAGTTTTAAACTTAAGATCTTTAATTTAAGGGCTGCAAAACTTCGCAAAAGTGCCAGATGGATAAATTTTTCTCAATGATTATACATTTTATATTTTTCTGAGAAACTACATGTTTTGTTTCTTTTAAGAATGATCCGATGAAAGACAGCTTAAAGAAAATAACTATTTCTTTCTCTTGATTAGTGCTGTTATAAATAATAATGATATAATCAGGTCAAACCTTAGATTTACATTGTGATTTCTTCCAAAAATTTTTTTAAAAACCTTTCTTGTGTCAGCTAATTTATTATTATTCTGTCCTTTTCAACAATTTTTTTCTCATATTTGGAACATGTCATTATGTGGGCTAATCATCTTTTAGCCCAAAGTAATAGGAGAAATAGAAGAAACTCAGTCCTATATTTCTGCACAGGCATTTGGAGTATTTTCATCTTGTTAACTTACAAGTTATTTTCACCCTGGCCTCTTATTTTGAAACTGCTTCTCAGAGTTCTCACATTTGTACCTATCTTCATGGTAAATTGTTTTAGCATGGTAATACACTCAGATCAATTGCCAGTGGCAGTAGTGCTAGTATCCATCATGTACAAACGTGTAATAGCCGGGAGACAAATGAGATGCTCCCGTTCTTCTTTTAGATGGCTACAGTTTGCTCTTCTGGAAGATGACTTTGGTGCAAAGTAATTTCCTGGGAAGTCTGAAAGCACATCAGTTAGGCACTAAGAATTCTTCCAGCTCGCCTGATATGCAGACGGTGAAATGTGCAGCAGTGTGGATTTGAACAGCACCGTGGACAGAGCCACCGCGCTGATGCAACATTGGTTCTGAGAGCTGTCACCCAGCAGGATCCTGTAACCTTCATCCTACTTCCTTAAGCTCTCCCTCAACCCCCACCCACATATTTTCTTCAGTGACTTTTTTGTTGTTGTCATTGTTAATAATTTCCTAGTCTTCAGGTGTTGGATTTCCTGGTTGTGTACAACTTGAATTCCAATTGTTTGGTCCTGTCAACTTTTCCCCAAAATCCTGATTTTCCCATTTTTTCCATGCCTCTTAACATGGTTTTTCTTAATATTGTTCCTCTTGCCCCAATATATGTCACATTTTTTGTTCTTCTATGTTGTGTTCTTTTGTTTTGTTTTGTTTTATGTTGACTATGTGTTTACCCAGCCAATATCCAAGAAGGCTGAGATTTGTCTGTGTTTCTCTAATATTCATCACAAGTACTGTGTTTAAACACATAAGTTGGATGTAAATGTATTCTATGTCCTGAAAATATTTAGCATGGGTCAGATATTACATAGGTAATATGTCAGTCAGGATGCCAATGAAAAAGAGATGGCACACACAGATGGAGTAATTGTGAAGGGTTTATTAAGGTGCTGTTTATAATTGTATGGATGGTCAAGAAAATTCAATGAGGCCTAGTGAAGCCCCTGCAACTAGCAACATACTGGAGCCATTATCCTGTAAGGCCTAAAGAGATGAGGAAAGGGGGCGGTTTATAGAATCTGGAGCGGACTCCCTGATGGGAGCTTCCACATTTGGTAAAGGGATGAAATCCACATGTGGTAACCCAGCAGGGAGGGAGCCTGGAAAATGAAAACCCTAAATTGCCTCTCCTACTCCACTCTCCAATTGTTTAAACAATGCCTCCTGCTGGCTAAATCCAATGGGAAGCCATAGAGTAATGAATCTCATTGATGGGGTCCATAAAAGTCACACAGTAAAGAAGGATGAAAAAAAGATCTGGAGGGGAAAACAGAAATAACCAGACTTATATGGTATGCATGGTTGAGATCTACACAACAATACATAATAATGTTGAAAAATTACAAAGATAGTGTAAACTTGGATCATATTCTAGAACCCAATTTATCCATATCTACCACCTGGTACTTAAAATAAGCAGATGATCCTCAGGGGTCTCTTGCTCAGATACTTTGTTCCCTCTTGAATATGAAAGCCAATTATTCTTCATGAAATTCCTCACTCCGTACCACTCACCACTCAATAAATTAGACAAACACGAGTATGTAATTCACCACTGGTGAACACTCTAGCATATGTTTGAAATACTCAGACCAATATATTCAACCATATGTGAACAATTGACTTCATGTGCCACTAAAATCTTTTCCTCGATTTATTCGGCGATTTCATTTTTAAAATTCCCCTTGATTAAAGTGGAACATAATCCTTAAAAATCTGAAAACAGCCACAGTGCTGTGGTTTGTGACAAATCACCTCAGCCCAAAGACGCAAGCTCATGCTCCTTATTTATTCATCTGTTCTTGCTATGGAAATTTGCCAGCTCCTCCTGGCGTGTCTCCTGGGGAAAATGAGAGGAGAAATAATAAGGGCACCTTGAAGAAACAATGTAATTGTGTATAAAGTACTGTGAGCAGTGGTGAAAGCTGAGATGATTTTGCCATCTCATGTGGAACTAACCACAAGAGCCCGCCTTCCCCTGACCGTGAAAGAAATAGGAAGATACATTCTAGCACAGATACATATCTTTTTAAAGATTTATTTATACCACTATTTGAGTCCTGGCATTTACATAGTGATAAAATGACTAACTGACTTCCTCTCATGAAGACTGAACCCATGATTTGGCTACGCCACCCCCATACTCTAACCAGCTGAGTCAACCCATCATCAGCACGTCACCAGACATGAGCTAGTGACATGTTTATGCTGTTGGGCCCATAAAAATGGAATGGTCCTTTTTCACATCCATAAATAAATAACCAGTGCATCAAATGTCACTCTCTCTACCCAACATGTAGAGGATGTGTTAGTATAGCATCCAACCACTTACAACATTTTAGTTTTATTTTAGCCAACACCTTTCAATATAGTTCTTCTTCCTAAATTGTCCTTCACCCTAATGCATTGTCCACCTTTGAAGAACAGAAATTTTAATAGACAAGTATTATTTTTATCTGTCTAACATTCTCACCACTTTTTCTGGAGAAGATCGTCCTTGTTTTCTTTTGTCTAAGAAAAACTTCACCATTCTCAGTCCATATGGTTTAAATTAAGCTAAAGTCACGCGTCAGCTCCAGGAGAAGGCACAATACACAGGCCTGGCCAGGTAGCTGATTCTAATACTTGAACCTTGCAAGTGGAGAAGAATTGGTCATATGCTACTAGCCAAGATAATGAGGTGCTATTCCAAGATTTTTTAAGCAGTTACTAGGAAGAAGAGGCTCTCTTTTCTCTGAGGTTAGGCCAAAAAAAAAAAAAAAAAAAGAGGGATAACAGACACTAAAAGTGAAGATGGAAAATGTTCTGGATCCAGCCGTAGCTGAATCTGTATCTACCTCTGACTTCTTGAATGGTATGAAACAATAACTTTCCTTAATTGTTTAAGCTGGTTAGAGTTGTAGTTCTATTGTTTGTAACCCAAAGAAAGAATTCTGATTAATACAACTGGGAAACTACAATCTGGAATGTGTCCAAAAATCTAAGGTCACATAACTAGATTCCATTACCTATTCCAACTCTGGGCTTACTTGGCAATTCTATAGAAAATGTCCAGTCCTAATTCTCCAGTCCTCTAAAAAGAGAGTGATACATTCTTCCACACAGCAATGAGATTATTAAATGTTCTTTCTCAAGAATTTTAGAACAACGTTCCCCAAATGCATTGTAATATTAATCTTTAAAATTAACCCTTTAAAGTGGTTCCTGAGCCAATAGCTTAAATTATACCAACTTGTGAAAATGCACATTTTAATAAAAATGTCTGTAGAGGCTGGACCTTGCTTGATATTACAGTTTAGATTACTGTTCAGTAAATATTCTCTTCTCTCATCCTCCCACTATGGACAGTGTTAAGCTTGTCCATATGACTTTCTTTGTCCAAGAGAATATCAGTGGACATGATGCCACAGAGTCCTTAAGTGTTGTTGCATGGCTTGGCTTGGGTTTTGAGCTCCAGTAATAAGCCATAAAAAAAGCATGCCTTGGGTAGCCACTGCCTGTTCAGCCTGGGCTTTAAAATGAATACATGTGAAACAGACCTAAACCAAACACAGGCTGGAACCAAGCTGAGTCTGCCTGCAGCCTGAGGCAAAGCCACTCAGCCAAGTTCCATCTAGATCAGCCAAACTACACAAGAGACTGTAACATAAGAATCAAACAATTGTTGTAAGCCATTAAGTTTGGGGTGATTTGTTACTCAGCATTATAGTGGCAGTGGTTGACTGATATACTTTGTTTAAACCACGTTCTGTGTTTCATGTGCCATTGCATAGCTCATATAGCTGGTATACCTTAAGAGATATGAGATGCATGAGAAAAATAAACACTTGGTCTAGAATATTATCATTAAATATTAGCCCTAAACACAATCTTAGACACAATCAGTCTAAGCAAATATTCCCCACCCCCAGTTTGCACTAAGGCCAATATAGTGAAGTGATTACCTCAGATCACATGACTAAAATGACACAGAGACAATGTCAAACAAGGAGTTTTTACTTCCAGCCCAAAATCCTCTCACAATGCCACGTTAACCTCTCTTGGACATTTGTAGACTAATTCATACGCTTCCTTAACATCTCACTCTTCTCATATTGGCAATCCTGGTTTTGTCTTCTAAAATTCCTCTAAGGACTACCTGCAGAAATATACAGAACATGAAAACTAACCATATTGGATATTTACAAAGTTTTTCACTACAAGATAATGGAGGTAAAGCCAATTTGTCTGTTCTATGTTATACGATGTGAAACAAGAGTACTGTTAGCCAAAACTGCTTTCATTTCCTTGAAGGGTTATATACTGGAATTTAATTTTTATATTAAATATAAAATAAACTAATACGAAATATTCTGAGCTTAATTTTGTTTACATCTATGCTAGCAACTGTTTAGAGAATATACTTGTATTTCCATGTTACCTGAATATGTTCTATTAAAGACGTTATTAAAAAGAAAATCTCTGTAGCAAAATGAATTGAGACTTCATAGATTATTTAAACCAGAAGTCACAAACTCATGACTTTAACGGCCAGGTCAAGAATCTGAAACACATGAATCAGAAGCCTGGATGAGGACAGTGGCAAACTGAGCAGCTCAGCCCTATTGCACGGGGTGGGAAGACAGTAGTTGCTAATTCGAGCTAATTGGAACCATGTTGCAAAATCTTCAGTTTTTCCAAAAGAAGCCACATCTCTAAATTGTTTATGGGAAATTATCAATTTTTAAGGAATAGTGATTATTTTTGTTAATATTGTGATTCATGTAAAACATGCCCGTGAGCTGGATGTCACTAGTATGCCACCTCTAGTATAAATTAATGCACAGTGCAGTGTTATTAGAAATTAAGAATACTCTGATTAGATCCTATGTGAATTATTATCTCTTGGTTGTAGAATTTCAAATGAGAAAATAACTCTGCAAAGCCACTAGGATTGTGTAGAGTGTCTAGTTCTAGAAATATCTGTTTGTAAGTGTGCACTTTTTGATTCACTCCCTCTAGTATCATAAGAACATAAAATGGATATTGTATGATGAAGTTTCCTAAAAATAGACTATGCTGTTTCTTCAAACCATAAAAGGATAGAATATTTTCAAAAGAATAGAAAATGGTATAACTGACAGCACAGCCATAAATTTATAATTGTTCTTTCAGAATGTTAAATAACACTATACATCAATTTTTCTACTAGGGTTAGGTCATCCAAATCAGTTCTAAATGGTGTATAATTACCCAAAGCATCCAGGTCAAAGAAAGGACTTTCCTAGACTCTTAAGTTTCATTACAATGGTCAGAGTTGACCTTATATATACCTTTTAATGTTTGAACTTTAATTTTATACATAAAATTCTTCTCTTTTAAAATTTCACTATATTTGCTAACAAGCCATGTACTTTGTTCTGCTTAAATTATTTCTACATGATAGCTAGTTTGAGAAGTACAAAAACATCTCCCTGTTAAAGATAATCCATAATCATTTCCACAATCATTCAAAAAGTGAATTAAGAAAGATTTACTGTATTTTTTTAAAGAATGTGAAAAAGAAAAGGGAAATAATACAAGATAGGGAATTTATGAGTAGGTAATCACTTTCTACAGACAATAAGCAATGTTCCAATAAGTCCTGAGAAATAACTAATTAATTTTCCAAGTGAGCAAACATTATTTTGTAGCCCTGTAGACTAAAGAGGAATCTAAAGATAGCAAACAGCAGTGTGTTTCTAATTTCCAAAAGAAGATTAAAAGGGCCCTCGGTCCTCTTTGTTTAGCTACCTCAAATCCTATAAAAATAATAGAACCTAAGTTAGCATGAGAAATACATTTTCACTGTCCTGGAAAATAAGAAAGCAAGGAGTAGCTTTTGTTTATGAAGAGACAACTAGTGTGAATAAATCTGATGACTTGTTGATGAAGTTATAAAATGAATATAACCCAATGCACTCTAGATTCAATGACTTGATGATAATAAAACACTTGATGAAGCTCGATGATTTCTCCCCACTATATTAATTTAAGATGGCTCAGATAACAAAAGTCAGCTGAGAATTTTCAACTGAAGGAAAAACAGAGATGGGTCATTTAAGGAAAAGGTGTAAGCTGGCAATAGCTATGGGAATGAGGTAAGACCAACCGAATCCCAATGATTTGGAAGGAATGGGTGCATACTGAGGAACTAATTAAAATTTCCCAAGCACCCAGCAAAATGCAAGAATGTATATAAATTGCATAGAAAAAATGAGGTGAGGTCTTGAAAAATAAGAATTATATGTAGGGAAAAAAACTTGATCAATGTTGGGTTTAAAAGTTGGCAGAAAGCCTGAGTATGGACTGGGATGAAGGAAACAGAGAGGGCAGGGTTATAAGGAAAAACCTACTTGAAAGAGTTGGTAGTACAATATGATAGTGGAGAATTGTGCCATCCAATGAAAGTATCATTACTGCATTTAAAGTGCTCAGAATGAATGTGGCAGAAATAGCAAAGCCCAACCTGATCTTTAACAAGGCTGTATTTTAAATTGTGACCTTAGTTGTATATAATTTATTCTCTTCCAGATTATATCCCACCCAATTTAAGAGAAATCAACAGAAAAATTAGACCTTTTCCTTAATGGTCCCAAGAATATTCAGAGGTCCAGTGGCCTCTCCAGGACTGCTTCTAGATTGTTTACCCCCAGTGACAAGTTTTCCTTGACCTGATGATCTGTAGATACAAAGTCCTCCCCCTGGAAGTACATATGAATGGGAGAATGCCAATCATCCCTCGGGTGGTTTAGATTTTTTTAATCATTCATGGGTCTCATATAGTCCAAATATTTTACATACTGTTCCATAATAATATATTCCCATTGTATCAGTCCATTTTCTGCTTATAACAGAATATCTGAAACTGGATAATTTATAAAGACAGTAAAATTTATTTCTTACAGGTTTGGAGGCTGGGAAGTCCACAGTCTAGAGTGCATCTGGTGAGGCTCTTCTAGGTGGGAACTCTCTAAGAGTCCCATGGCAACACAGGTAATCACACGGTTGTGATTGCCATTGATGGCAAGAGCTCTTTAACGTGCTTACTTTCTCTCCTTGTAAAGCCATGAGTGCCACTCCCATGACAACTCGCTAAACTATTAACCCATTACTTCATGAATGGATTAGCCCATTCATGAGGGCATAGTCATCACAATCCCATCACCTCCTAAAGGCCCCACCTTTCAACACTGCTGTAGTCTGATTTCCCACTCCATTAACACTGTTACAATGGAGATCAAGCTTCAATGAGTTTTGGCAGGACATTCAATTCACAGTACTCATAGCCATAAAGTGGGAATATTCTAGTATTTGCAAGACAACATCTTCAAAGAGACTGTGGGAGTCTACAGCTAATCTGAACCATAACCAAACACCTAATGTTATCACTACAGATACAGATACATCAAAAGAATCTCAAGACATTGGTGGTTTTTGTGTATGGGTTCATGTCAATCTGTTGGTGTTAGTTATTTTCCTCAAGTTCACAAAATTAGTGAATATGAAATGATTTGGGAAAGATGATACAAAAATAAGTAAGTCTTTTTGACCACCATAATGTTATCAAAAAGTATGACTGTCCTCAACATTTCTCAAGCTATCCCTATGCTTTTCATGTCATAGTCTGTGCTTTGGCATCTCTTTGAAATTATAGGCTTTTGTATGTGGAGAGTACCTAATCCAACTCTTTCTTCCTACAGATGGAGAGAGAGAGGCCTTGAGAGGTGCAGTTGTTTGGGCCAGGTGGCATACATAGCCATATGTGATATAGTAGCAAAGTGATAGCAAAGTCTACAGTAGAGTTCCTGGCAACTGGCTTGCAGGTCAGTCCTCAGAACATGCTGCTGTCATCCTTTCTCCTGTTCACCTTCTTACTCCAAAGCTGGAGTATTTGTATTAGAAAAGGAAGCTTGAGGCCGGCCTGGTGGCGCACTGGATAGTGCGCCGCTTGGGAAGCGCGGCGGCGCTCCCGCCCGAGGGTGCGGAGCCCACAGACAGGCCGGTTCCCGCTGGCTGGCTGAGCGAGGCGCGGGAGCGACGCCGAGGGTTGCGATCCCGTTGCCGGTCCCCGGTCCGGTACGGGGGCAACACTGAGGGTTGCGATCCGTTGCCAGACACGGAAAAAGTCAAAAGTCAAAAGACAAAAAAAAAAAAAGAAAGAAAAGGAAGCTTGAGAAATAGTTATCTAAAAGAGCAATAAAATATATGGCTGACATATAATATGTGGACATGTGGATTTGTATTTGCATTTCAAATAACAATCTAATGTATTAATACATTTCCTCCACTTGCTTACTATATTGCTTTCCATTAAGAATTTAGCATTTGGGGAGGAGGGCTAATGAGAAATTAATGAGAAATTGGTTAATGGACACAGAGAATGATTACGTATTGTAATGATGAAAAAACTATCCTGATTTGACCAGCACACATTGTAAACAACTGTTGATAGTCAACTTTGTACCCCACAAATACGTTAAATAATCTTTTGATATAAAAAAATTATTTTTAAAAAATAAACATGAAGCCCAAATTTTAAAAAGAAAGAATTTAGCATTTGTATCACAAAAAAGTTAAACCATTAGATATTACCACTAAAAATAACTTAGATTTTAATCATTCATCCAGGTTTTATTTAGTTGGTACTCAATTTTACAGTTTTAATTATTTAAAATGTAGATATTTAAGATTCAACATTTACTAACATTTAATCTTCAGAATTTATTTCAGAAATAAAGTATTGCCTTTGGTTTCAAAAAAATTATAAATATCTCTTAACAGATGGTAATTTTATGTTCATTTTCAGAGAAATTTAGCTACATTAGAAGCTGTTTCCTGACACCTATAATCTTCTAAATTGACTTATTTGATGCTCTTCAGATCTATTTTCTAAAGATTTACATTTTATCTCTGTTGCTGCTTTTGAAATGCTCTCCATGATTGTGAATCTATCTAATGTAATTTTCACATTTGGTGCCACTTTTCTCAAATGACAATACAGGGCAGGAAGCATGTTGTGTTGTTTCATACCAACCTGGTAATTTTTATTCAAAATATGGCTTAAATATAAGGAAGAGAGGGAGAGAGGGAGAGCTGAAGGTGTCCAAGTAAGAAAAATTTCTGTTATACAGAAGGTGGGGTGGGGGTAAGCCGTGGAGCAAGACAGGGTGATAAAGAAAAAAAATCTTGGCAGAAATGAGCCTCTGAGCAGTAACAAACTGAGGGATACAGAGTTGGTCTGTCCCCTCATCTTTAGCCTATGTTCTACCACATTTTCAGCACCTCATTTAGCTTTTCTTAAAGAAATTCAAGTAACAATAACAATAATGTCACGCCGATTTCTTATGTTTTAATCAAAACCTTCAGCAATGCCCACATGCTACTTGGCAATACTTAAAAGGATTCTGGGGAAACCAAATATGTTAGCAACCAGATCTACTTTAAAAACAATATGACCCATGGCATTAAGAGTGTATGCCTCCCTGCCAGCAGTGTTTTTCTTGGGTAAACTTTGACTTCATGCTAAAATGAAAAGGGAGGCGTTTGTATATATATGGGGTGTGTGTAATATGCCAATGTTATAAATTCTGCCTCTCTCTCTCCTCTCCCCCGCCCCCTTTCTGGACTCCATACACTTAAGCCTCTTAGAAAAGATCTCTTACCTCTTATCCAAGTAACGCAAAATTTTGAACTTTGGAACTACATAATAAACGAGATCACTGTAAATACTCTGTAACTGAACAATATTTAAGTTGACCAAAAACAATCGTCCTCATTGCGTTGCAGGCAGAGCCTGTCTGCTTTCTCCCACTTGGGCAGGAATAGGAAGGAAGTCACCAGCAGTTAGCAGAGTGGAGTGTCAGTGCACGTTTCTAAACTGGACAACTTCGTGGACTCCCTGCCACTTGGCCTGAATTCGTGTCCAGCTGAGGACGCTCGGCGGGAGTCTTGCCCGGCGCCTGGGATCGGTGGCCACACCTTCCCACACTCGCACTGTCGCTGTCCTCGCGCAGCCAAGGTCCCCGGGTCTGAGAACAAACCTGCAGGAGGGTGCACCCCGGCCGCGCCTCCTCACGACAGTCTCGGCGGTGCATCCTGGTCACACTCGCTCGTGGGGGCGAGCCTCGTCTCCTGCTGGGTTTCCCGGCTGCTCAGTTCCTGACCTGTCCGGAGCCTACAAAAACAAGCAAACAAAATAGCTCGTTCCCGCGCTCTCGCCCCCGTGAGTCACCCTACAAGGTTGCTCTCCCCAACCCTCCCGGCGTCAGGAAAGGGAGTAAACCTCCGGGATTTGCCTAAAGTGGAGGGTTGACACTTGCTTTGTTATTGAGAGAAGGGGAGGCAAGTGTGTCGCGTGCGAGAGGCCGGCGCCCCGGCTCCCCTCGGAGCTTCCGAGAGCGGCACGCGCCGTAATTCCCTCTCCGGAGCCTTCCAGATTTCCACGACAATGACATCACTCGGCGCCGCCGGCCCGATGACAGCTGGGGGGTTTTCCTGGGCGCGCGGCGGGCCGGGGCGGAGGCGCAGGAGCTCTCCGGGTGCAGCAAGAGGCGGAGGCGCGGGCTCGGGGAGAGGCGCCCCCAGCAGGCGGAGGCGGACGGGCCGGCCGGGGGCGGGCAGGGGCGGGGCGCGCAGCCCCTCCGGCCGTCATTGGCCGCTGGCGGGCGCACGTCACCCAGGCTGGTGCTCTCCTCCAGACCCTGTGGAATCGGAGCCGAGGACGAGCCGAAAATGCAGATTTAGCATCAAGCACAGATACACGCTCGCTCCTTCTCTCCGATACACACAGCTCCCCACATTCGCACCCCTGCCAGCAAGCCAGGCCGCCCGACTGCACGGATTGCCCGCCAGCCAGAGGCTGGCGGAGAACACACGCTGATCTGCTGCTTTGCAAGCCCTTATTCGGTCTCTTTCTCTATACAAAGATTGGCTGGGGGGAAATAAACTGTATCTATTTATTGAAATTTGCACCTTTCCTCCGGACCCCTGCTCCGCCAGCCTGCGCGCCTCCTAGCACCACTTTTCGCTCCCGAGGAAGGATGAAGGGTGTTTGTGTTTCCCAGTGGAAGGCGGCCGCCTTGCTCCTCTTCTGTGTCACGGTTTTTGCATCTGCCGAGAGACCGGTCTTCACGAATCATTTTCTTGTGGAGTTGCAGAAAGGGGGAGAGGAAGAAGCTCGCCAGGTTGCAGCAGAACACGGCTTCGGAGTCCGAAAGGTGAGACCTCTCATGCATTTCGCATGCTGTTTCAAAAGGGGAGGGGGTGGGCAGCCTGCGCAATCTCGTTGCAGATTTGCAAGTTTTATCTTCCTCATGCGATGCAGATATTCTGCCATCGGCTCTTTAACACGACATTGCCTCCGGTGATCTTTCACGGGTTATGTAATTAAAACGTCCTTCATCTGTATCAGTAAGGTCATCAAAATAATTTATTGCTCTTTGACTTGGTGGCAAAAATTGGATAACACCTTTCAAAGGATGCCGTGCTCCCGGGCTGCTGTCCGAGGTACCAAGTTATCGAGGCTGCCTGGGATTGGAGGGACGAAGCCCTGAACAGCTGGGCTTGGCTTAGGCTGCTTTGCTAGGACGTCTCCCCACCCCCACCCCCCAGAGAAAGAATAGTTTCCGACCAACAGGGCTCGAAGCTGTCCACATTGCAGTCCACTTCGGTGCTTCTCCGACCCGCGCCGAGAGGTCGTCCCTTGCAATGACTTCGGTCCCTGTGCTTTTCCAGGGACAACAGCTTTCAGACTCTAGGAGACTTGGAGACCTAAACTGGTCTCTCTATCCAAACTCGGGGCGGAACTTTCGCGCCCTCGCCCCTGCCCACGACCGCCCACCCCCGGAGTTCTAGATTCCAGGCTGAAGGAACCCGAAAGAGACTCTGAGGGAGGTTCCCTACGGAGAAGTCGGGGTGTCCTCTCCTGATATGTGGGAGGCCAGCCTGGCTTACCCAGAGAGCGCAGGGATCCCCATTCGAAGAAGTTGTCGGAGTTCAGCTGTTTGGGCAGCTTTAGGAGGCTGCCAGCCTCGGACGCCTGGAGACTCCTATAGAGACTCCAAGGTACCCATCCCGGGAGGGCAGGGAGAGGAAAGCGCTGGGTGGGGCCGAGGCTGACCAGCTCGCTTCTCCTGCGAATTATCTGTGTCAGCGATCTCAAGCGTCCTCAGGGGACCTGAAGCGGGGTGCAGTGGAGTGAAGGTGCGGGAGAAGTGGGGTGGAGGGGAACCAAGACCGAGGGATGCAGCTTGGCTCCCAGAGCTGGGTGGAGGCCAGTGAGGTTTCAGGCCCCATCGCGTCCCTCCCGGTGCCAGGAGGAGAGAAGCGTGAGATGAGCGGTGGGTGCTTTGGGCTGTTGATTTTTGCCTTGAAGAGCCGTGCGGACTGGGGCACCTCTGTCGCTTCTGTCCCGACTTCCCACGTCTGCTGCCTCTCTCCCAGCCACCGGAAGGGCTCGGTTAGATGCGGCGGGCTCTCCCGCCTGCAAAGGGCGTGGGCAGCAGCCGCGATTTCGATCCCAGGTAGATTTGTCAGCGAGTTTGACTGAGGTCTGGGAGGAGGCGCCCGGTCCGCTGGTGGCTCGCGGGCGGGTCTTGCAGAAAGGAACTTGTTGCTCCCGGGAAGCGTGGGTGCAGCAGCGGAGAGAAGGCGCCAGCTGAGGGAGCAGCCGCCCTAGCTCGGGCCCAGGGCCTGGGGGCTATTTCAAGAGCGACACCCAACACAGTAAACAAGCAGATCCTTCTTCCCCCCCCCCCCCCCCCCCCCTTCTTTTCTTGTTTTTTTTTTTTTTTT
>NW_007726240.1:211377-291545 GCF_000696425.1 Galeopterus variegatus
CCCCCCCCCCCCCGACCCCAAACTTGGCAAGACCCAGGACCCAGGCGCCAGTATAAAACAGAATAGTGACTATTGTTAGCTGACAGTTATAGCAAACCTGTACGTGCTGGAGTCCTTACATGCATGCCTATTTAATCTTAACTCTGAGGAGGCTGCTATTATTATTGAGCCTATGGTAATGATGAGGAAACTGGTTCAGACAGGGGCCCAAGACAACAAGAAGCAAGGATTTAAACCCGGATCTTTTAGAAGTAAACTCATTCTCTTTACCTCTCAGTAAATCTGGGTGCTTGCAGGGTACGGTGGACGTGGGGGTATTCTGAAAAGGGATGTGGCATCAGGCTCTTTAATCCTTGAGTGTGAGACGTCTGCGGATGGTGCAGAAATACCTGCGGCTCCCTCCCCCACCACGCACCTTTTCATAGGGTGGGCAGACATTGTCATTAGTGGTTTTCTCTCCTCTTTGACTTTCCCCTTGAAAATATGTCTTTAGGATCTGATGTTTGAAACTTAATCAAATCTAGGTGTAGTTGACACTGGTAATGGCTTAACTTATTAATTCTCCAAAAGGTTGTTTTTTGTCTTGTTTTGGTTTGGGTTTTGGTTTTTGCATAGGAATAAATAGCTTAATGAGGGATTCACAGTTTTGATGATGGAATTTAAACAAGGAGGTGTAGAGACAATCTCATATATGAATCATTTCTATACACTTGCCTTAAAATCACAGGGAACTTGTACTTTGTAATTCGATAACTAGGCCTCTTCCCCCCTCATTCTTTCCTGGAGAGGAGCCCACTAATTTTGCATCACAGCCTAAAACCTGCAATTTCCATCTGGGGAAAATGGGCTTTTACCTTACCACCTCTCTCCTGACCTCTCCATTACCTCACCTCCTAACCAAATCCAATGAGTTTTGCCCTGTTACATATTGAAGTAACAATCCATCTACGATGCGGCACTTCTGCCTGATGAGTCTCATGGTGCAACACCTGTCTAGAGTAAACCCTCTTTTCTTGCTTTGGATCCGTGTCTAGCCCACCCTTCAAGACCTAGATCCAAACCTTCCCTGATGCTATCTATGGGCCACAATGACCTTTCCTTTCTCTAAATTTGTATGTGACCAACACGTAAAGCCTACATGACGTAAGCTAGTGCATTCCATCTCTTGTCCTCAGTCATTTCATGTGTGTCAGTAAATATGACTGTAGGTATTGTCTTTCCACTTGAAAGGTAAATATTCAGGGATGACATCTTCTATATTTCTGGTTTTCTCACCATAACCAGCACATTAATGTGCTTGCCAGCCTTTAAGGAAACTTCCTTGTCTTTATTTACTATTTCACGTTTCCCAAACACTGTCCTGTCTTGATTTCGTCACACTGCGCTGTACTTCTGCCAACATTTGTTACTCATTTTGCATTTTAAACCCCCAGTAAGTCCTTCTCTTTCCACACTCTGACACTTATCAGGCTTCCCAACTCTCTGCCGCTCCACTCCAGTGCTCAGTGTCAAACACCGAAGATTCTCAATGATTATTTATTCATGTAAAGGGTCCGCAATACAGACGAGAGCAACCTGTTGTACTAAATTATTGTATTCTAACCTGACAAACCTGGGATAGAAATTATTGGCATCAGCCCTAATTTTCAGATGAAAATCTTAAAGCTCCAAGTGGTTAACTAACTGTTCATATCTGGTAAGTGAAAGATCTCAGATTTAAAGCCAAACTTGCTTGGCTAAAAATAATTGTTTTTCTACATCATGCTGCCTCCAGGAAGTCTTCCGGGATTAACAAGAATTCTACCCTTGGGGTACCATTTTAGAGTTCCCATATTTTTCCTTTTTTTTCTTTTTATTTTTCCATAATTTTCTAGCATTAATTTGATATTAACATATGAACATATGTCATTAGCTAATATGTATGTGTACGTACTTCTTCAGGTAAACTATAAATTTGCCAAGAGGAGAAATGATATGCTATCTTTTTATAGCCCCCCTGTCTAGCATGGTGGCCTGTATGTGAGATATTCAATAAATATTTGTCAATAATTTGATTATCTGAGTCTTACAAAACCGTGAACAAACATTATGTTTCCTCTCTAAAATGGAGTAAAAATGCCTATAACTTTACCTCAGAATTGTGTGTAAAGATTAAGGCTTTCTATTTTATCACGGCCTAGCCACGGCCCAGAGATCTCTGTCCATCAGAGAAGAAACATATGTCTAGGAGAGTGAGTGAGTTTACAATAATGATAAGGGATTATTCCAAATAGTGTCTTAACATTTTCAATACACTACTAATTCTAATTCCCTTGAAACAGAAAACAAAAATTATTTATTGAAGCCATGTGTTGAGAATTGGTCAAAACTCAAGTAAGAGTTAAGGTTTAAAAAAACCTGACAATTAAGTGTTTTTGTTTTATTACAATATGTTTTGTTTTTTATCCATAGAGGACTGATGCTAGAATGATTATACAAGTAAAATCATGTGACCGTTTTTATATGTGTAAGAATTTTTTAAATTCTAAAAACAATTTAGTAATAACTGTACCGTCAGGTAAGGAAAGAATAAACTTCTGGTCATTTTACTTTAATCAAAGTATAATATAATTTAGGAAAAAGCACAACTTAGTAAATTTTCACAAACTGAGCACATGTGTAACCGGCACCCAGACCAAAGAACAAAATATTGTCAGCATCCCATAAGTCTCCCTCTTGCTTACTTGGGTAGTTTTCAATTTTTGCGTATTGTAAATATTGCTTTTGTAGATATTAAAGTATACATATTTTGGTAAACACGTATATGCCTTTCTGTTGGGAATTCTTAGGAATGATATTGTTTTTGGTTTTGTTTTTCCAGAACAGTTTAGGCAGACTTTAATAGGCAAAAAAGGGTTGCTTTGGCAATGTATAGAAGGATAATTGTTATAGTAAAAATCATTATTTAATCTTCTTTCATTAAATATTAAAATACAATAAGGCAACTACTGTTTCAAGACACTTGAAACTGCATTTAATAAACGTATAACTGACCCCGCATCTGACATATTGCACTCCTAATTTTTTTCTCTATTTACTTTAAGGAACTAAAAAAGTTACTTTAAAAAAACAGATCAGTGGTCTTTCTAAAAACATCTCAAAGAGGTTCTGAATATTTCTAACGTATTTATTACTTACAAGTGTCTGAAAAAGAAGACAATGAATAATGATATATTGTAAGTCTTTACAACGTATTTCTCCTGTTTCCTGAAACTCTTGAATCTACGCATAACACTTCAACTGGAAGTATCCCTACTGGGGAATAAATAGACATGATTTATTGTTTAATCTTCCATTCAAGACAGGGCAATGATTTCCAAACCTCACTTCCTATCAGTATCACCTGGGAAAACTGCTACAAGAGATTCCTGGGTCCCCTTCAGATCCAAAGAAGCAGTCCCCAATGCCCCCCTCCCCCCACCTTCCCCTGGTGAATATGTGGTTAGTCTTGCATAATCCAACATTTTGGGATGGCTAAGGGACGAGATTATAAAGAAAGATACTTGTGTTCCCACAGGCCTTAGTTCACAAATTGAGACCCAGTAAAAACACAAAATGTTGAATCAGCATTAAACTAGGATTAAATTAAGTCAGGAGGTACATATACTTTCTGCTTTAGGAGACTGCACACGTTTTTTATTGCTGTGTAACAAATCACTACAAACTTAGTGGCCTGAAACCACTAAAAACACAGAGTTATTTCATGGTTTTCATGGGTAAGAAACCTACTACATTTTGGTTGGGTTCTCCTCTCAAGTCCGTATAGACTGAATCAAGGTAGCAACCTGCTGTGTTCTCACAAAGATGCATGATCAGGGAAAAATCCACTTCATATTCAGGTTTCTAAAAGAACTCAGTTCCTTGTGGTTTTAGACCTGAAGTCTTCATTTTCTTGTGGCTGCCGGGCCAGAACCACTCTCAACTCCTGGAGGCCATCCTCATGACCCCATGCATAGACCCTCTCACTGCAGATCACTTCCTTCGGGAAGGGCCTGGTTCCTTTTTAGGGTTAGCCTGATTAGGTCAGGCCCACCCAGATAATTTCTCTTTTGTTTCTTTTGATTAACACAAAGTCAACTGATTTGTACCTTAATTACGTTTCATAAATTTCTTTACCTTTATATAATCTAATTATAGAAGTGAAATCCATCATATTCACAGTCTCGCCCACACTGTCCACTCTCAAGAGAAAGTGATGACACAGGACTTGGACACCAGGGAGTAAAAATCTCAGAAGCCATCTGAGAATTATGTCTGCTACAGACAAACAGCAGCACCGTTTTTCAAAGTAGTTAGGCCAATTTACATTCCCACCAGCAGTGTGTGAGAGTTCTGACTGCTCCACACAGTCTCATCAGCATTGTTATTCTGCACCTATATTCTTTTAGCTATTCGGATGCATATGTAGTAGTGTCTCATATGATTTTGATTTGAATTTCCCTGATGATCAATTAAAGTTGAACACCTCTTTACATGCTTATTGATGAATTGGTTATCTTTCTTTATACAATATTTTTTCCAGTCTTTTGCCCTGAAACATTTTTCTTTTGGGATGTCTATCTTCATGTCTTATTTGTAGGATTTATTTACCTATTAGGGATAGGAATTTTTTGTCAGATATTTGTATTTTGAATATATATTCTCACCCATTTAATGATGTGTTAATGTTCCAGTAACTTTGGAGACAGATTTTATCATTTTATTCTCGCTTCATCATGTAGTCAATTGTCAGTCAAAAGAAAAGTTCTCTAGTAATATTCCCCATACCCTCCCATATTTCTCTAGACCAAAGTTGACATGATTTGGAGGGGGAAAAAAATAGACAAAAAAAGGATATAGATTTGATCCTAAGCATTTCCAAAAAAATTTTTCTATCTCTGAAGCCCTTAAGGGACAGTTCTTCCAGAACTACAAGATCTACTACCATGGTAGCCAGGTAAAGTAACAGCTTGTAATCTTGCTTCCACAGACATGACTGCCATTAATTCCTTTTGGATCCCAATTTAATACATTATGCCTTAGATCAAGTCAAAGTTCATCCCTTAAGCCATCTTTGGTTGACCTAGGCCAGAGTGCTCTCTGTCCATTTGGAACTTTGCTTGCATATAATCTGTTCCTTTCCTCTGACACCAGCCATAACCATCACAGCACTCACTAAACTCAATGCTCCTCTTGTGGCTGAAGGAAACAAGGAACAATGTTGAAAGCTAAAGATAATGGGATTGGGAGTCAGATAGCACTGGAAACTTGGCTGAGTTAATAAATCTTTCAGAGATTCATTGTCTTCTGAAAAAAGTTAATAAAATGTGATTTTAAAAAGTAAATAATGTAGTACATGTAAGATCCTGGGCACAGTGCTGAGGGCATAGAATAAAGTAGCTATTATTGGTAATACTACTAATAATAAGGGGGTTGTTTAAGAACACCCTTAGTCAAGAAAGCAGTTGTGGGTTGTACTTTTCCAGGATGACAACTGGGTGAGGAATAAACATGTAGCCCAATAGCAACCTATTCATAAGCTAGCCATGGTTCGTGAGATAACCCGGCTCCAATAATTCAGTGAATTTTTATTTATAATAGGCAGTGGTAATTATCTCCTCTGATCATATCGGTTTCTTTAGGAAATCTGACTAGCTAGTTGCTATAGAGAGGAGAATGGAGTACACTTGCCATGAGAGAGCCCATCCAGGCTGTGGGAGACTCAGACATTTCATCTGAGTTTCTGATAATTCTCCAGCCCCACTTTCCAGCAAAAGACACCTGTGAAAGAGGCTGAAGACCCAATCACCAAACTAATTCCCCTTCTTCGTGGACCACAGCAAGACTACATTTCCCAGTGTGCCTTGTCGATGAGTGTGAACACACGACCATTCTAGCCCATGTAATGTAAGTGGAAGTGACGTGTCCTCCTTCCATGCCTACTGCATAAAAATTCCCTATCAATTGATTCTCCATGTTATTCTCTCTTCTGAAGCTTAATATGGTTGACAGCAATAACTCTGAAAGCCAAACACTAAAAACAGCCAGGTCTCTCCCTGATTTCTTCCTTAGAAAACCTTACATGAATAAGAAATAAACTGCTATTACATTAAGGCACTGAAATTTTGAGGCTTACCTTTAGAGCAACCAGTAATATCCAAACTAATATACTGTCAATAAATATAACTTTTCTTAAATTCCTGGAGTGAAACTCTAAACCTTGCATCCATACCACGCCAAATCACAACAAAAATAATCTTACAAAGCCTGAGAGCTCTTACGTTTTCATCACATATTGCCAAGCAACTTTTCAAGTATTTGTGATTTGTTTTCTCCAGCAAGAATACATAACCCATACAACACTCTGTCCCTCTCACTGGCAACCAATATGCCCTACTCATAATAGGAGCTTAATATGTGCTTCTTGATGGAGGAATACACTTGGACAGCAAGATGATGGGTTGGCCATGCTCAGAGAGAAGGTGCTGGAAGAACTATTCTTCAGGAGATTATCCCTACAGGATCCACTTCTCTGAAGGTAACAATTCATCTAGAAAATAGAAGAAGCAACTAGCAAGTGGTTGACGGGCACACTTCCATGTTTCCCTAAACTCCCAACTCAGAAGTTATCAGTAGTAGAATAGATGAGCTCTTTGAGCAGAGAAGATAAAGTTTGCAATTAAAATATAATCAAAACACAAAAGAAAGAGGGAGAATTACACCTCCTTTTCTCAACTAAATGAATATCTAGAAATCAATTTCTATTTCAAAAGGTCTTATTATCTAAAGATCATAATGTTACAGCATGTTGGAGACTGATGATATAGTTAAGTCTGAAATAATTATATATTCAGCTCTAACTGATCAAAGTTAAGCTTTAAGAATAAAATGTGAAACCTGAAATTCAAGTTTTTTGTCCTGACTAAAGCAGTGGTTTCATTGTACGTTTGAGCTCAGATCTGTAATTCATAAAGAAACCCTGCATGGAATTAATGGATTATCTGAGATACAAGTAATCACAAGACAGTTCAAAAACAGGAGTTACAGTTTGACTTTCTTTATTAAGATATTTTTACTGTAGCTAAAGTTCATTAACTGGCTAAAGTCCACAAATAATTAGGGAGTCAAGACATTACATTTGAGTCAACCCCTCTGTCCTAAGTGTAATAGTTACTTATTAGTGGATGGCTTCTATATGAGATATATAAACAAAGAATTAAACTGCCTTGACAAATTATTTTTGTCCCTAAGATTAATTTGATCCGACTTTTTGGATAGTGCTATGGTATGCTGAGGTCTTCCGATGAAAATAATTGAATACAACAAACTTTTATGTTGAAGTGAAATAATGATACAAACTCTTGATTTTCTGAAACAGAGCAAAATAGACTGGAGAATGTCACAGGGTATGATTGATCGTTTCTCCTTTAGAAAGTTGACCAGAATGGGAAGAAAACCATAGGACCCTGGGGTTGCTCTTCATTTACAACTCTAAATTTGGCATTAAGTTAATATGCAATTCTTCTCTTAGTCTTTCCTAAATAGATTCATTTAACACTCACTTTGTACCAAGGGAAAAAGAGTTCAGAGAAAAATGAATGACATATAGAACTACTTATTTGGGACATCAATAAAATGAAGATAATTAAGTTGGTTCAAAAGATTTGCAAAATATTATGATGTCAGGCCGGCCCGGTGGCGCACTGCTACAGTGCACCGCTTGGGAGCGCGGCGGCGCTCCCACCGAGGGTTTGGATCCCACATACAGACCGGCCGCTCACTGGCTGAGCGAGGTGCGGGCGCAACACCGAGGGTTGCGATCCCGTTGCCGGTCCCGGTCTGGTACGGGCGCGACACTGAGGGTTGCGATCCGTTGCTGGTCACGAAAAAAAGACAAAAAGGAAAATATTATGATGTCACAACACAGTTGTGACCTGGAATACTTGGGGTTTTGCTCTTCTAAAGTTTTAATATAAGCTAAGGGTAATTCTCAGTCCTGCTTTCTATGTAAACACAAAGGCTGGCAAAACTAAGCCTACAATGAATCCTTACTGAATGAACAATCTAACTTATTCTGGTAGTAGATTTAGTAGACAATAGACCAGCAATCTCTTAAGATTTAAACAAACATACAAACAAAATAAGTTTTTTTATTTGGGGTTTAGTAAACATCTCAGTGTAAGGACAATATTATTACATATCATGGCATTCATAAATGCTATGAATTGGAATAATCAACTCAAATAACTTGAGATATTAAGAATTCCTGATCACATGAAAAATATAATAACTTTGTTATTTTTGTCAAAACAGAAAAAGCACTGGAAGAAGTTTTTTTTTGTTTGTTTTTTGTTTTTTGTTTTTTTACCGGTAAGGGGATCGTAAACCCTGGCTCAGTGTGGTCTGCACCATGCTCAGCCACTGAGTGCACCAGCCATCCCTATATAGGATCCAAACCCGCGGCCTCAGCACCACCAGCACCACACTCTCCCGAGTGAGCCACAGGGCCGGCCCTGGAAGAAGTATTTTTTAAATCATCCCCAAAATTGATAAAAATAACCATTTCCAGCATTAGATAAGCTTTATTACAGATATTTCTGTATGGATACGTATGGAGAGAAGTGGGATATATAAATTATTTTACAAAACTGAGATCACATTACAAATGCTGTTTTAAGTTTTAAATTTTTCAGTTTATTATAGAATTTAACAGAAGAAGAAAAAATTGAGGATAAACTAAGTTGTTAAACTTCAAATAAATACATCACAAAAGAAATATTATTTCCTAATAGATCTCCCTAAAATTAAGAAAAAATTATTGTTTACACTGTTTAGCAATTTGTGATTTCATATTTTATATGTAAATGAGAGATTATATAAACTTAATTACATGTTTAACTATTTAATCACATATTTCAACTTTAGCTATAAAATCAGTGCTTTGCAATTGGGGGAATTAGAATTAGCATCCTAACACTCCCTCTCACCTCCCCTGCTTCCACAGCCCAATGTTTGTTAGGTATATCATCATTTTTGCATCATGTTACAAATAAATACTAAGCTCCTACTTATAACCATAATCCGTAGTCTTGCTTGTATTAGTTCTATCTTAAAATGGCTTCTCATTTTATCACAAGTTTTTTTACCAGAACTTCTTCAATCCCAAACTTTTCATCTTTATTCATCCTTGCAGTTGGCTGGGTTTTATTGAAAAGTGAAAGGATTACCCTACTCAGGAAAAGGGAGCTCTCCTCAATTTGAGAATAAAGGAAGGAAATGGACAGACGAAGTTCTGTCTGTGAGTTTCAGAGAAGGATACAGTAATAATCTCCACGTAAGAGTCACAATGATTTCAAAGGCAGAAGAGGTAAGGTCAACATTTAGAGTGAGGGAGCAGATGATGGGGTGGAGGGTTTCAAGGAAGATAAAATTTTTGTGACTGCTGATGGGAATGGGAGAAGGAGCTGATGAAGAATCATTTCTGGGCAGTGCTGAGGTGTCAAGTTGGGGAGAATGGATTTATATTAGCACCAGCTGAGTCATTTTGTTAAGCAGCATTCATTTGGGGTGGTGTAGGGGGTGGGGTAGGAAGAGATGGAGTACTCCAAAAATGGAATATCAATAAAATAGAAAAATAGGTAAATTGGGAATAATAGGAGAAAGCTGAAGGGAAGTGTAGTGGTAAAGGGAAAGCAAGAAGAAAAGTAGTATTACAGTAACTTGATGTGGTTGTGATGATTTTTTTATGAATAATGATTTCTTAATACATGTCAGACCACTTGGAGGCTGCTATCCCACCAAAATATTGTGACACACCTGGCTAATCAAGTCTGCATTATTCTAATTGGTTTATCTGGAGTCACTTAAATTTTTACAAATAATTACTGCAATTATGGAATTACAGCCTGTCAGAACAGGAAGGGATCTTGAAAAAAACATTAGTTTAATCCTTCATTTTCCACATGAAGAAAAGGAGATCGATCACTATGCTTATGTTCTTAACTACATGCAAAGAGCATCTGAGCCCTGTTGCTTATTGGCTGTGGTTTAGACGATGAATTGACATAACCATTAAACCAGCTTTTCAGACTAGATGAGACCAAGTGAGATTCCTATGAATGATTAGCCACATAAGCAACTTGGTCTGACCATGCCAATTTAATTCGGGTCCTCCTGGTCTGCCTTTCACCATTTTACCCCTAAGATTTTTATGAATTCCAGTTTTCCAAACAAAGCTGCTTATAAATTCAGGGATTCCACACCAGCAACAACCTATGAGATTTACAGTTGGTGAAAAACAGAACAGGAGTTCATATTTCTTTGGCTACCTCCTTAGTGACTAACACTGTGCTGTACATGTATTAATTACTCAATAAATATCAAAGTAAATTATTAGAAAAATCTAAACATTTAGCATTTTTTTTCCTTTTTGTCTTTTTTCATGTCCGGCAACGGATCGCAACCCTCAGTGTCGCGCCCGTACCGGACCAGGACCGGCAACGGGATCACAACCTTCAGTGTCGCACCCGCACCTCGCTCAGCCAGTGAGCGGGAACCGGTCTGTATGTGGGAAGATCGGAAGAGCGTCGTGCATTTTACCCCTAAGATTTTTATGAATTCCAGTTTTCCAAACAAAGCTGCTTATAAATTCAGGGATTCCACACCAGCAACAACCTATGAGATTTACAGTTGGTGAAAAACAGAACAGGAGTTCATATTTCTTTGGCTACCTCCTTAGTGACTAACACTGTGCTGTACATGTATTAATTACTCAATAAATATCAAAGTAAATTATTAGAAAAATCTAAACATTTAGCATTTTTTTTCCTTTTTGTCTTTTTTCATGTCCGGCAACGGATCGCAACCCTCAGTGTCGCGCCCGTACCGGACCAGGACCGGCAACGGGATCACAACCTTCAGTGTCGCACCCGCACCTCGCTCAGCCAGTGAGCGGGAACCGGTCTGTATGTGGGATCCGAACCCTCGGCGGGAGCGCCACCACGCTCCCAAGCGGCACACTGTAGCAGTGCGCCACCGGGCCGGCCCGTAAACGTTTAGCATTTTTATTAAATGCTCAGCACATATCAGGCAGACATGTCATGAGTGTTGCAACAAGAAGGCCAAGTGTACTAGGAAGGATTACATGAACATCCTATTTTGTTCCATTAATTAACTGCCCTTTATAGTCTAGGAATTTGTGACTTAATAGTCAATTAAGAATCCAGTGACAGATGGATCCACAAATTATATCCTTTTTTGCTCTCAGCTTGTTTTCCATTTCTATGAGGAAAAGAAAAAACTAATTTCGTCAGGTGACTATCAATTCTCTTCAATGCTGGTGGAAGTTCAAATACAAGAAGATGGTTGAAGCTAAGATGTAGTCTGTCCCTGCTGACTGTGCTTCTAGGGACTGTCGGCCAAGAATGGGAGGCTAAGACAGAACTTGCAGAGCCTAAGATGTGGGAAGAAGGGCAGGAAACAACCCATTTGTGATCTCTTCAAGTCCAGGATCAGCACTTTAAGGGAGAGGGAGGAAAAGAACCAGGCCGAAGGGAATGCTGGAGAGTTGTATCTCTGATAAGGTTTGTCATGAACCCAAATTTGGACCCAGCAGCTGAAGCCAGGAGCAAACCATCCTGGCCTTAACTGAAGAGGAGAAAAGAATCAAATAAGAGTTATGGGAGTTCCTAACCAATGAACAAGTCACTAACAAGAGCCACAGTCATACCAGGGAAAATATAGAAGCAGAAGAACATTCAGTTCATTCAACAAACATGTACTGAGTACATTCAATAAGCAAGTATGAGGTCAGACACTGAGCTGGAGGAACCTAGATCTCAGCCTGGTGCCTTTGTTCTGCAGAATCATTCATGTCCTGGCGGCATGTAGCACCATCCCTTTTAACAGATGATGCTACTAGGAAGTCAGGTTATGTGTCTTTGATCCCATTGCCACTGACTAATAACATCAGAGGTACTAATAGTTTGATTAATTATTGTCCTCGAAGCCACAAAGAATGGCCATTATCCACAAAGTTTAGTCCTGCTAAGAATGAAATAATTAAATGCATCCTACTTCTCCCCCAATATATAAATACGTAAATCTAGAACAGTCCTCCTAACTTAGAAGCCAAAAAGAAAACAAAAAAAGAAAGGACAGTGGTGTGTCTCTGTGGTTCCACCTCACCTGACAGGTAGATTACTCTCTGATAGTGATATCAAACAAATAGTGCTTCTCCTTAAATTTTCCTTTCTTGGATGATGTATGGGAATTTTGCCCGAGGGTAAAAAGGAATGGTTTGTGAGTGGGGCTGAGTCACGTATCCTCTGCTTGTCTCGTGAGGCATACCTGGTTTTTTTTTTTTTTGTCTTTTGTCTTTTTTCCGTGTCCGGCAACGGATCGCAACCCTCAGTGTTGCCCCCGTACCGGACCGGGGACCGGCAACGGGATCACAAGCCTCGGTGTTGCTCCCGCGCCTCGCTCAGCCAGTGAGCGGGAGCCGGTCTGTACGTGGGATCCAAACCCTCGGACGGGAGCGCCGCCGCGCTTCCCAAGCGGCGCACTATCCAGTGCGCCACCGGGCCGGCCCCAGGCATACCTGGTTTAATTGTGCTTCACATTATTACACTCCACAGATATTACATTTTTTGTAAATTGAAGGTTTGTGGCAACCCCACATTGAAAAAATCTGTTGGTGCCATTTTTCCAACAGCATGTGCTAACTTTGTGACTCTGTGTCACATTTTGGTAATTCTCACAGTATTTCAAACTTTTTCATTATTATTACATCTGTTACGGTGATCTGTGATCAGTGATCTTTGATGTCACTATTGTCATTTTCTGTGGGCACCATGAAAGTAACCATAGAAGATGACAAACAATCAATAAACACTATGTGTTCTGGCTGCTCCACCAACCAGCCATTCCCCATCTCTCTCCCTCTCCTTGCTGTTCCCTGAGACACAACAATATTACAGTTAGGCCAGTTAATAACCCTACAATGATCTCTAGGTGTTCAAGTGAAAGGGAGAGTTGGGCGCCTCTCACTTTAAATCAAAACCTAGAAATGTCACTACAGATGTGTAAAATACTTTGAAGTCAGGAAGCGTAATGCCTCCAGCTTTACTTTTTTTGCTCAGGATTGCTTTGGCTATTCAGGGTCTTTTGTTGTTCTATATGAATATTAGGATTTCTTTTTCTAATTCTGTGAAGAATGCCATTGGTACTTTGATGGGAATCGCGCTGAATCTGTAGATGGCTTTGGGTAGTACAGACATTTTTACTACATTGATTTTTCCAATCCACGAACAAGGAATGTCTTTCCATCTCTTAGTGTCTTCTTTAATTTCTTTCAGAAGTGATTTGTAGTTCTCATCATACAGATCTTTCATTAGATTTATTCCTAGGTATTTTATTTTTTTGGTGACTATTGTAAATGGGCTTGCTTTCTTTATCTCTTTTTCTTCTAGTTTGCTGTTAGAGTATAAAAATGCTACTGACTTTTGTGTGTTGATTTTGTATCTTGAAACTTTACTGAATTCATTATCAGCTCTAAGAGTTTTTTGGTAGAGTCTCTTGGGTTTTCTATATGTAGAATCATGTCATCCTCGAACAGGGACAGTTTGATTTCCTCTCCACCTATTTGGTTGCCCTTTATTTCTTTATCTTGTCTAATTACTCTGGCAAGTACATCCAATACTATGTTAAATAGGTGTGGAGGGATTGGGCATCCTTGTCTTGTTCCTGATCTTAAGTTCCTTCCTGATCTGAAAGCTTTCCCCCATTCAGAATGATATTGGCAGTGGGTTTACTGTATATGGCTTTTATTATGTTGAGATACCTTCCCTCTATACCTAATTTGTTGAGAGTCTTTATCATGAAGGACTGTTAAATTTTTGTCAGATGCTTTTTCTAAATCTATTGAGGTGCTTTTTCTGTATCTATTGACATGATCTTATGGTTTTTGTTCTTGACTTTGTTGATGTGGTATATCACATTTATTCACTTGCTGACTTCAAACTATATTACAAATCTGTAGTAACAAAACCAGCATGGTACTGGCATAAAAACAGACACATAGACCAATGGAACAGACCAGAGAACTCAGAAATCAACCCATGTACTTACAGCCAACTTATTTTGACAAAGACACCAAGAACATACATTGGGGAAGACTGCCTCTTCAATAAATGGTGCTGGGGAAACTGGATGTTCATTTGTAGAAGAATGAAACTTGATCCATACCTCTCACCAAATACCAAAATCAACTCAAAACGGTTTAGAGGCCTAAAAATAAGGCCTGAAACTTTAAAACTCCTAGAAGAAAACACAGGAGAAAGGCTCCAGGATTTAGGACTGGGCAATGACTTTATGAATAATACCCCAAAAGCACAGGCAACAGAAGAAAAAATAAACAAATGGGATTATACCAAACTAAAAAGTTTCTTCACAGCAAAGGAAATAATCAATAGAGTGAAAAGACATCCTACAGAATGGGAGAAAATATTTGCAAAATATGCATCTGACAAGGGATTAATATCCAGAATATATATAAAGAGCTCAGACAACTTTATGGCAAAAAACCAAATAATCCAATTAAAAAATGGGCAAAGGACCTGAATAGACATTTCTCAAAGGAAGACATACAAATGGCCAACAGGTATATGAAAAATTAACATCACTAATCATCAGGGAAATGCAAATCAAAACCACTCTGAGATATCACCTCACCCCAATCAGACTGGCTATTATAAAAAAGACAGAGGATAACAAATGCTGGTGAGGATATGGAGAGAGAGGAACCCTCCTGCCCTGTTTTTGAGACTGTAAATTAGTACAACCATTATGGAGAACAGTTTGGAGGTTCCTTAAACAACTACAGATAGAATTTCCATGTGATCCAGCAATCCCACTCCTGGGGATATACCCAGACCATTGGAAAACATCAGGTTGAAAGGATACCTGCACTCACAAGTTTATTACAGCTCTATTTACAATAGCCAGGCAATGGAAACAACCTAACTGTCCATTGTTGGATGACTGGATACAGAAAATGTGGTATATATATGCAATGGAATATTACTCAACTATAAAAAAGAATGAAATTCTACCATTTGCAGCAACGTGGATGAGCCTGGAGAAAATTATTCCAAGTGAAATAACCCAGTTACAGAAAGAGAAATACCACATGTTCTCACTCATAACTGGGAGCTGAATTCATAAATAAACAAATGAACAATAAAGAGACACAGAGAGAAAGAAAGAAACAACAATCGCTGTAATACGTTGAACTTTTAGAAAACTAGAGGTGGAAAAGGGGAAGGGAAGGGGGGCTAATGAGGAATTGGTCAATGGACACAAAGAATAATTGTGTATTGTAATGATGAATAAACTAACTATACTGATCTAACCACCACACATTCTACAAAGTTGTTGAAAACCATATACTCTATGTATATACAACGAAAAAGAAAAGTCAAAAGATAAAAGTGTTAGCAGGGATGTGGAAAAAAGTAGACTTGCATACTGTAGTGGAAATGTAAATTGGTACAACTGCCATGAAAAAGATTACGGAGGTTTCTTAAAGATTTTAATTTAATTTGCCTCAAAATATTATAAACATTTAAAGTTAAATGTTTTTAAAAATTAAATTTTAAAAAGTTTTGAAAATAGAAGTGGTGGTCACACAGCATTGTGAATGCAATTCTATAAAATTGTACTTTTAAAAATTCTTAAAATGGAAAACCTTATGTTACATATATTTTACCACAATAAAAAAAGTTTAAAAAAAAAAGAGCTAGAAATGGTTAAACTTAGTGAGGAAGGCATGTTGAAAGCTGAGATAGTCTGAAAACAGGCCTCTTCCACCAATTAGTCAAGTTGTGAATACAAAAAAAAAAAGAAAAAAGTTTTTGAAGGAAATTAAAAGTGCTGCTCCAGTGAACACACAAAGAATAAGAAAGTGAAGCAGCCTTAATGATATGGAGAAAGTTTGGGTGGTCTGAAGAAAAAAATCAAAGCAGCCATAACATTCCCTTAAGCCAAAGCCTCATCCAGAGCAAGGCCTTAACTCTCCTCCGTTCTGTGAAGGCTGAGAGAGGTGAGGAAGCTGCAGGAGAAAAGCTGGAAGCTGGCAGAGGTTGGTTCATGAGGTTTAAGGATAGAAGCCGTCTCCATAACAACAACGGGCCGGGTGAAGCAGCAAGTGCTGATGAAGAAGCTGCAGCAGGTGATCCAGGAGATCTGCCTGAAATAATGGATGAAAGTGGTGACTCTAAACAACAGATTTTCAGTGTAGATGAAGCAGCCTGATACTGGAAGAAGATGCCATGTAGGACTTTCATAGCTAGAGAGGAGAAGTCAATGCCTGGCTTCAAAGCTTCTAAGGACAAGCTGACTCTCTTGTCAGGGACTAATGCAGCTGGGGACTTTAAGTTGAAGCCAATGCTCATTTACCATTCTGAACATCTTAGGGACCTTAAGAATTTTGCTGAATCTACTCTGACTGTGCTCTGTCAGTGGAACAACAAAGCCTGGATGACAGCACATCTGTTTATAGCATGGTTTACTGAATATTTTAAGCACAATTTTGATACCTACTGCTCAGAAAAAAAGATCCTTGAAAAAATATTACTGCTCATCCTCAATGCACCTGGCCACCCAAGAGCTCTTATGGAGATGTACAAGGAGATAAATGCTGTTTTCGTGCCTGCTAATAAAATATCCACTCTGCAGCCCATGGATCCCTTGATAATTTCAACTTTCAGGTCTGATTATTTAAGACATGCATTTTGTAAGGCTAAAGCTGCCATAAATAGTGGTTTATCTGATGGATCTGGGAAAAATAAATTGAAAACCTTCTGGAAAGGATTAGCCATTCTATATGTCATTAAGAACATTTGTGATTCATGGGAGGGCATCAAAATATCAACATTAACAGGAGTTTGGAAGACGTTGATTCCGGCCCTATGGATGACTTTGACGGGTCCAAGACTTCAATGGACGAAGTCACTGCATATGTGGTGGAAAAAGCAAGAGAAACAGAATTGGGAATAGAGCCTGAATTGCTACAATCTCACAATCAAACTTTAATGGATGAGGAGCTGCTTCTTAAGGATGAGCAAAGAAAGTGGTTTCTTGAGATGGAATCGACTCCTGGTGAAGATGCTATAAACATTGTTGAAATGACAACAAAGGATTTAGAATATCACAAAACTTAGTTGATGAAACAGTGGCAGGGTTTGAGAGGACTGACTCCAATTTTGAAAGAAGTTCTGCTGTAGGTAAATGCTATCAAACAGCATCCCATGCAACGGAGAAATCTTTTGTGAAGGGAAGAGTCAATCAAAATGGCAAATTTTATTGTTATGTTATTTTAAGAAATTGCCACAGCCACCCCAACCTTCAGCAACCACCACCCCAATCAGTCAATAGCCATCCACATGGAGGCAAGACTCTCCACCAACAAAAAAGATTGATTCACTAAAGGCTCAGATGATCGTTAGCATTTTTTAGCAATAAAATATTTTTAATTAAGGTATGCACATTGTTTTTTTAGACATAATGCTATTGCACACTTAATAGGCTATAGTGTAGTGTAGACATAACTTTTATACGCCCAGGGAAACCAAAAAAATCATGTGACTCACTTTATTGCAATATTTGTTTTATTGCAGTGGTCCGCAATGAACCCATATATCTCCAAAGTATTCCCGTATCTTGCTGTCATTCTAGACTTTATATAAACCAGTTGTTCAGTTCTTGAGGGCAAATCATACTTTGAATCCCACTACAAACTTCTAGCTCATCCTAGAATAGTGAAAACCGTAGATAATCCAAGCTGTTTCATATAGTTGTGCTCCTGGTTATAGGGAAATGTGGCTCCTAGGATCACAGAAGAGAGTTGAGTGTCTTCCTTGGAGAACAAGTGCTTAAGAGAGGCCTAGCAGTGGGCAAGGTGGGCCTACAGCCAGGTGTCCTGGGTGCAAGGTCAGTGAATTTCCACTCTCTGCTCTGGTTCTTTTTCTATGCTGCCCCGTAGAAATCAGTTAATTCTGGAGAAACATCCATCCATACATTCTTATTTTATTAACACGTTTTTGTTGAGCCCTATAGAGATGAGTCACATTGAAAGGGAGGGGTTCTACAGACAGAAAAGTGACGTATTCAAGTTCATGTGCAAAGGAAAGCATATTGTTAGTTCTATAGGCTAGTTTACAAAACTTCACCTGACCTGGTGTCTCCATCCAGCTCTTACAAATACCTATTTTGTGAATTGCAGTTGTTCTCTATTCCAGCAGTTGTTCTCTAGTTCTACATGCAAAGGACCTTCTCAGACAATGCTAACCTTATAACACATCCTAATAAGTTGAGGCCGAATAATGTTTCTGTCACATCTGATTACTCAAAGGAATGATGTCCTCACTCCACAGACCTCCTCCTGTTGACAGAGGAGCTGACGAGGCACATAAGCAATTAGGCTTCTCCACTGCATGAAAGGCATCTGTTTAAAGGAGCTGTCAAGCCTTCCTCTCCTCCAGTGAAATCGTATTTACTTTATTCATCTAAATAATGTGCCTTGTTTGCCTTCTGTATCACATTGTCTAGTGCTGCTTCTCATTGATTGATTTTTATGAGACAGCATATGATTTTCTGTGTGTCCATATGCCACTCTGCTGAGAATGGAATGGCTTCTTGTTTTGCAGTTTTAATTATTGTATCCTTTCATAACTTTGTAGTCACTGGATTTAAGCAAAATGTTCAGCTCTTCTCCCCCATTTTCTTCTCCACTGCTTAGCCATGTCCCCTTCCAAAACTAAAAGGAAAACATTGATAAAAATAAAGAGAAGCCACAGCTCTATATTCCATTCCCAGTGAGTTGCTTCCTATTGGTAATTACAGCAACCGGAGTCCACTGAAATTGGCTGTAGTTTTTAATTATTTGACATCCTCACACTTGGATGCTCAGAAACTTGTGGGCAAGGAGCACTGAGTGTGCCCAAACTGTGTCTCAAGCTCAGTTTGTAAGATCACTATTAGGTCGGTGACACCAGAACAGTTTCAAGTTCAAGTCTGAACTTGAGGTAGCACATTTAAAAGACTACATACATTGCATCAAGAAGCACATACCATGAATGTGTAATACCTCTGCCAAAGTGCATCACTTCACTCAAATGATGAGAAAACAGCAGACAATCTGAAATTGAGGGACATTCTACAAAACGACTGGTCTGTGCTCTTCAAAGTATAAAGGTCATGAAAGACAAAGGCAGACAGATTAAGGAACTCTCAGATTAAAAGAGAAACGACAACTACATGCAACATGTGATCCTGGATTGAACTTTGGGCCACAGTGTTTTTTTTGTCTTTTTGGTTTTTGGGTTTTTTTGCTATAGATGATACCGTTAAGACAATTGGCAAGACCTCGGTGATGTCTATAAATTAGAAAACAATATTACATCAGTGTTAATTTTCTGAATTTGATACTTATACTGTCTTGTCATCTACAACTTACTCTCAAACGATTCAGCAAAATTAATATATATGTATAAAAAATATAATAAAGAAAATGCAGTAAAATGTTTATAGTTGAGAGACTCTGGGTGACAGGTCTATAAGAGTTCTTTGCACTATTCATGCAACTTTTCTGTAAGTCTGAAATGACTTCAGCAATAAAAAATTACCCCCCAAAATGTGCACATTGATTCAAAACCAACATTCAGGTTTACCCCTCTATGAAATTGACCTAGGTTAAACTTCTTCAACAACCATGAGATTTTGTCCCTTGTCTATCACCGTAGAGCAGTGTGACTGTAACCAAATCATTTAACTTTCTAAACCTCACTTTTCTTGCCTGTATAATCCAGGTGCCAGCTAGAAATACCCGGATCCTTGAGATCTAGAAAAAATCCACTCAGACCCCCATTATGTGTCCTGGAGAAATCCTAAGTCTTTCCCAATATTTCTGTAAATTCTGATTTCTATAAATCTTCAGTTCATTTCTGGATCCAATTTTCTACTCCCACTAAAATTTTCCAGTCCACCAATTACATCCCAAGCCCAAGCATGCAGCCTTCAGTCTTCACTATGGTGACTCAAGTGTGAAGTTCAGCCACTACCTTGATTTCCCCAGACCAGCAAAACCCTTAACTCTCACGCAAGGTGTTTGTGACTGGAACGTATTTTACCGAAGATGTCAAGGGTGCAGAGAGGGGATTTATGTTGCAAAACACAAGCAACTTTAAGGTAAGCACCACACATGCTTTGACAAGTGCTTTAGTCACCTCCACGCCAGGCAGGAACAGTGGCCCCTTCATGCCCAGCCTCACACCACCTGCTGGATCCTCTTCCCTGTCTTTTTTTCCACCCCTTGATTCCTTTAGTGTCCACTCCTCTCATGTGTGAAGGCAAATTTTTCCCAGGCAGAGCAGATCTTTTTGTTCTCTAGGCACTCACAGCCTCAGAGCCCTACCAACCATCACAGGGTCCTCCCAAATACAGACAATCTCCTTTCCAAGAGGAACGCGAGTGTCAGGTAAGATAATAAAATTCTTGCCTGCACAATCTCTGTAAAGTGAGACATAGTGCTAGGTATTCTTGGTGAACATTTCCAGCAAAATGCTGAGATGGTATGAAGTGTACTTGCTTTTATTTTTAAAAATGAAGTTACCTTTAATGTTTAAAAATATACAAACTATATTGTAGGAAATAATATAGAGAGGTGAACAGAAGAAAATTAAATCATCCTAAATTTTATCACCTGTTATTAACGTTTAGATGAGCATTGGGGAGCATCCTTTCACCTGGGAAGCCTACCTGCACATGCAATTTTGTTTTTGTAAAATCAATATATTATGAAGGTCTTCCTGTGCCAATGAAGAGAAATGCAGCATCATTCCCAAAGGCTGCACAGCACTCCAGCCCTCACTCCTTCAAAGTGCAATAAACTGGGCCGGCCCGGTGGCGCACTGGAGAGTGCACCGCTTGGGAGCACGGCGGTGCTCCCGCCGAGGGTTCGGATCCCATGTGGAGACCGGTTCCCGCTCACTGGCTGAGCGTGGTGCAGGCGCAACACCGAGGGTTGCGATCCCGTTGCCGGTCCCCGGTACGGGCGCAACACCGAGGGTTGCGATCCCGTTACCGGTCAGTAAAAAAGACAAAAAGGAAAAAAAAAAAAAGTGCAATAAACTTTCTTTCCTGTAAACGCCCTTTCTTCCTTCACAACCTTTTCTATGTTCTCTGTAACTTTGTCCCAGTGAGACTGAGGCTTATATTTCAATATTGAACTTGTCCTTAACACCACTGCTCTCAGATATACAAAGTTGAATAGATAAGTAAGAAGGCAGGCAGGTAGGCAGGTAGGTAGGTAGGTAGGTAGGTAGGTAGGTAGGTAGGTAGGTAGGTAGATAGATAGATAGGTAGGTAGGTAGGTAGGTAGGTAGGTAGGTAGGTAGGTAGGTAGGTAGGTAGGTAGGTAGGTAGGTAGGTAGGTAGGTAGGTAGGTAGGTAGGTAGGTAGGTAGGTAGGTAGGTAGGTAGGTAGGTAGGTAGGTAGGTAGGTAGGTAGGTAGGTAGGTAGGTAGGTAGGTAGGTAGGTAGGTAGGTAGGTAGGTAGGTAGGTAGGTAGGTAGGTAGGTAGGTAGGTAGGTAGGTAGGTAGGTAGATAGATAGATAGGCAGGTGGATGTCAAACAAATCTTTTTCCTCAGACCTTGTTATTTTACATGGAATTTCATAGGGTACCAATAAAGCCCCATTAAGAAATCATATTTAATACTGACTTGGCCAAATGTAGCCTTCTGCTGGGTTATTCCAGGTTTTAAAGGGACAGCTTGCTGGTGAAGATGCCGGCATGTAATTTCATGGCTTAGACATCTGCTTTCTCCTTTATCATTCAGAGATAACTCCACTCCCACAGCTGGTGTTTGGGAGTGGCTAATCTATCTTGTCTTCCACAGCTGCTCCGGAGAGCTTGTGCCCAGCTACAGCCAAAAGTAGCAGAGAGTCTCAGCCACATCTGTAATTGATTGGAAAATTTTTTTCCTAAAATACCTGAGAGTATTTCTACTCCCAGTTCAATCTCATGAGTTTCTTTTAATTCCAAACCTCTTAAGATGTGCCAGTGCAAAACGCATCATTCATTGGATCTCAAATTGAGTTTTGTTTGGCCGCTAAAGTGCTTTTGACTGTTTGTCTTGAGAAGGGGCATGTACCCTGCAGTTTCCAAGCCCCACCACTCCCTATTGTCTCACACCTGATTCACATACTTATATTGCCTGCTTGATCCCCAAACATTAACTGTTTTACCAACGTCCAAAGAATCTCGTACCCAGAGAGATTTAGCCATCCACACTGAGTTGCATCAATGCTTAGAGACTCCTTCCAGAATCTAGAACCTCCTGTTTTTTGTGTTTTTGTTTTTTTAATTCACTCAGCAAGTATTTATGACATAGATGTCCTGTACCCAACACTTGTGAGAAAAACAGGTATTGTGCCCATGGAGCTTGTAGTTGAGTTGTTCCCAGGTCTGTCTTCTGAGAGAGTGATCTTTTCAGCATACCAGGATAATTCTGAAAGATGATTTAGGCAACATGTCAGTAGCTTAATTTTCTTTTTCAGCTTAAGATCCTTCTGATCCCGGGGCCGGCCCGGTGGCACACTGCTATAGTGCGCTGCTTGGGAGCGTGGTGGCGCTCCCGCCAAGGGTTCAGATCCCACATACAGACCGGTTCCCGCTCGCTGGCTGAGCGAGGCGCGGGAGCAACACCGAGGGTTGCGATCCCGTTGCCGGTCCCGGTCCGGTACGGGGGCGACACTGAGGGTTGCAATCCGTTGCCGGACATGGAAAAAGACAAAAAAAAAAAAAAAAAATCCTTCTGATACCTATTATTACATACAAAACCAGCCTTCAGTATTAATCTTCCTGTAAGAAGCATTTCCTTAGGGTAGAGTGTGTGTGGTTCCCTCGGCTGCAGGTTGGGTGGCTCTGCTGAGATTGGGGATATTCGGCTGGTGGGTTGACAATGGGAACAGATGATCAGAGAAATTAGAGTAATTACTCATGGCCAGCCTTTGATAATAAATCATAAACTTAAAAATGAGAATGTGAAGGTCTAATCTGAAAACTATGGAGACAAAAGAGATTCAGGACTCCTGGTTTAAGGGTAGGCTAGTAAATGCAGAATGTTCTCCAAAAACTTCCTGAATAAATGGTTCCTCCACTCTGTGCTATGGAAGCCTATTGGGTCCATTGCATCCTGTGGTAGGGGTAGGGGTAGCCCAAAGTGGACCTGAGGAGTGTGATCTGTCCCCTCATGATCTTGGGCTGTCAATCAGACTATCTCAACCCTTTCTCTGAGAGGCAGCTGTGATTTCATAGGTGATATATAGGTCTGCATGGGAAAAAAATATTTTCTATTTTATGATGGAAATAGATATTTAATCTGTGTATTAGGTTAAATATTCACTTTTTTATTCTTATTAATTAAGAAATAAAACCACTCTGGACATTGTTCTTCTCCATCCCTTTGTCCGAAGTTGAAATTCAGGTCTATCTGTGGGTAAGCTTCGGAATTCCTGCTGAGATCAGCCCACCTTGCACATGATTCAGGGAAATCAGTAGTGTTCTCTGAGCCGATGTCAGTAATGTGCAAGACTCATCCCCTGACTGACCTGGAGGAAGACAAGTCCTATGTAGGAAAGAAATTCTACGGAGAGTGAAAAATGGGAGAAGAACATGGGCTTCAGAATCAGCTGGACCTAAGTTCATACGACCTGCTGTGATCGTGTTTAGGGGGTGGCATTTGTGGAGATCCTGGCATACTGCGTCAATGTGAATTTACAACTGGGTCTCTTCTTTAAGCTGCTTTCTGCTGGAAACTGGCAACACCCTGGTATGTGGCCTTTCACAGAGGATGGCTTCCCTCATGCATCAATAATCCTATCTAGCAGATCTGAAAATGCTGTCATTTGTGTCCTGCCTTCTGAGGGGAGATGGCAATCAGAATGTCCCAAAGCAGCAGCCAGCACCTTTCTACATGTTTGGCGCTGGTCTGTGAGACATCTTCAGCGAGGGCCTCCCGATCCACTCTGAGTTTGGTGGATTGTTGTTATTTGTGTCCCCAATTATCAGCCTCCCCATTTTTCACCTTGGGACTTTGTAGTCCTCCCCTACTTTGACTCTGGGCTGACCTCTGATGTGCTTTGGCCAAAAGAATATGGCAGAAGTGCTGGTGTGCCAGTTCTAAGTCTGGGACTCAAGAGAACTTGCACTTTCCCATTTAGTCTCTTGCACTACTGGATTTACGTAAGGAACCATGCCTCCTCCATGAGAACAAGCCAGGGCCAGGCTGCTGGAGGATGAGTGACCACGTGGAGGAGAACTGAGCTGCCCTAGCCAACAGCCAACCAACTCTCAGAAGCAAGGCCCACTAGATGAACCACAGCTGGCAACAAATGCATGAGGTAGTCCTGTCAAGACCTGAGCAACCACTCAATGAGATGAAGTTGCTGACCTACAAAAGGGTGGGCTAAATATATGGTGGCTGTTTTCAAGCTACAAAGATTGTTTGAGGTGTGTAACACAACACTGTCATGGTGATACGTGGCTGATCCTCAGTGCAACCGAGAGGTTCCCTCCAGTGCTAAAGAAACCTAATGGGGACCCCTGGGGCTCCTCACGCATCAGAGCAGCAGCCTTGCTCCACAGTTTACCTCTCTCTCCAGTGTTCAGCCCCTGAGAGCCTGACAACAGAGGCAGTTGATATTGGTCCTATGGAGGCATAAGACAAATGAAGAATGCCGAGCAGTTGAGGAGGTGGCTTTACCTGTCATTCTCCAGACCCGCTCTTGGTCTATTTCTCTTTCCAAGGCAAAACAGAAAGAAGTGACAGGATTCAAATAGCTGAGAAGTATGATCTCAGGTCCAGGCTTTAAGGAGAAGGAACTTTGGTTGAGGAAAAGATGCAGGTCAGTACAGGTGAGCAGTTAGGACTTACAAACAAGAGATATTCAGGCTAACTAAGGCATGGTTGCAATAAAGGCAGGACTGTGCATTTGCTACCCTCCCCCCTTCCTGCCTCTCTTAATTCTCTTCTCTTCCTTCCTGGCCCCAGAGACCTTCATCCTGTCTGTAAATCTCAATTGAATCATTAGCTGCCCCTGGTTTAGGGTGTTACCTCTCCCAGAGATAACTGCACTTTCATGAAATTAGGCATTCAACACACAGAAAATCAAATTTATGTCAGGGCTGAAAGGAAACCTGTTGAGGCAAGGAGTGGCCTTTTAATTGTATCTAAATCACACCAACCCACCTTGCCTCTCCCATAGAAGTTCTCAGCCTGTCCTTCCTCTTTTCTCCTGCCTACTTCACAGCTGAGATCTCTACTTCTATTCTTCTTTATTTCTGTAATGTTTTACATCTCTCTTAATTTTCCAAAATAACTTTCCTGTCTGTGCTTTTCTTCATTGGCCTATAAGCTCCTTTAGAGCAGCGCCTGGGACACCCACCTTCTCGCCCCACCAGTCCCCTTTCTTTCCCATCCTTATAGTAGACTGTCATGTCCTGCCCGTAAGAGGCTGCATGCCAGCCAGGCAAATAAAGAATGCTCTCTAGGAAATGTCAGTAAAGTGCAGAGGCTACCCTATCTGTAAAATGCAGCCCCCAAAATGAAGTTGACAAGCAATGATCAGCTGAGCCAGTTTTTAATCCTTGATGTATTATTTTGTCTCCCAGTTTTCCTTCCCTAAGCTTCTTGACAGCAGCTCCTCCTGAAAAGAAAATTATAAAAACCTTTACGTGTGGAATGATGTCCAATGTCCTATCAGACTAGACTCCCAAATGAGCCTGACTGAGAATCAGAAACCAGCACAAAGAGTGACTGCAAAGAAAGCAGCCAAAAGGGAAGCGATCCAGGGAGGGTCTGATCCAGGGAGTCTCAGCGGTTTGGGGTTCTAGATCCATCTGAGAATCTGCAATAAGCAGCAAATTGAGATAAGAACAAATCTGAGAACAAGTAAATGCACAGAAGCACAAAATTTGGGGTGGAGGCCTTGGTCACAGACCCTCTGGAGCATCCGCAGATTGCCTAAGGGGAGAGAACTCTGGTCTAAAGGAAAGCAGGCTATGGGCTCCATGAGAATTTAACATGCCTGTTTATACGTTAACAATCAGTTGCAGTATCCTGAGGTTCTCTGCTGCTGGGGGAAAGGAGTACGTGAGTTCAGAGAGGTGCTTTCGCTTGGAGCCGTAGCAATTGGTGGAAAAAGGAAATAAAAGGGGAGAAGGGGAGGTAATGAGAAGCATTGGTGGGATCCATAAGTTTTTGCTGCATAATAAGAATTTCTAAAAACTCTGCAAGTCTGTTAGCTGCGTTGTTACGCTGTCACCCAGTCTGAACCTTCAGGCTGACAATTTTCTGTGAATATTTCTTTCACTTATTTTTCTCCTTCCTTCTGGAACTATGCATATTTTGTGTGAAAAGAGCAAAGTGATGGTATAAAAGAAGTGTGTGTGAGTGTGTGTGTTTTGATAAAAGATTTTACTGAAAATATACTAAATGCTTATGGTAGGAGAGGCGTCTCACTGGGACACTCAGATGAGTGTTTGGGGACTGACCACTGTTTTCAGTATGTCTTTGCTATTTGTAAGATTAGGACTCTACTTCATTAAGAAACTGAGGAAAGCCTCCATCAGCATCACATCATTGAGCTCTGCGTGGGCGGCAGGTACCTCACACTAACTACTGTAAGTCACATAACACCTGTCTTTCCCTCCCTGCAGTGGGGCTCCTTCTTGCACAATGTTCTCCAGCACCTGCTTCTTTCTCAGAAGCTATGAGGACAGTGGAGGGGTCTGCACTCCAAATATTGTATGTTTCCACTTATCTGCAGATCCTAGAGTAGTCGAACTCATAAAGACAGGAAGTAGAAAGGTGGTTACCAAGGACTGGGGGGAATGGGAAATGGAGAGTTGTGGTTTAATAGGTACAGAGTTTCAGTCTGGAATGATGAAAAAATTCTGCAGATGGATAGTAGTGATGGTTGCACAATGTAAATGTGCTTAATACCACTGAACTGCATATTTAAAAATGGTTAAAATGGAAAATTTGATGTTATGTATATTTTGCCACAATAAAAAAAAAGATTACTTTAATAAAACTAGCACACAGAGTTCCCACATACCCTTTATCCAGCATCCCCAAAGTTGACATCTTATGTACCCATAGTATAATTACCAAAGCCAAGAAATAAACATTAATATATTAACTAATCTACAGACCTTATTCAAAATTTTCCAATTGTTCCACTTGTGTCCTATCTTCCCAGAATCCAATCTTGGATATGTATTTCATTTAATTGTCATGTCTCCTTAGTCTCCTCCAATTTGGAAAATTCTGCAGTCCTTCTTTGACTTGTATGAACATAAATGATTTAAAGAGTACTAGCCAGTTATGGGGTTTGTCTGCCTTTTCTACCTGATTGAATATACATTATGCATTTTTTGGCAAGAAAATCACATAAGGGATGCTGTGTCCTTTCTCAGTGCATTGTACCATGAGGCACATGAGTTTGATTTGCCTCATCAGTAGTGTGGTTACCTTAGCTCACTTGGTTAAGGTGGCCTCTGCCAGATTTCTCCACTATAAAGATACAATTTTCCTTTGTTTATCATTATATTTCATCCATTAACTTTAGCATCTATTGGTGATGCTTGCCAGCCGCAATTATTACTGAGGTGTTTCCTAAATGATGATATTCAATTTCCATCATTTCCTCTACATTTATTAATAGGAATTCCACTGTAAGGAAGAGTCTTCCTTTAGACTTCATTCAAATTTAATTTCTAAAATATCAGTAAAACAAAGCCAGAGTAATGCTAAAATATGTCCCTCCAATTCCCACTGGCACTTAATAACTCCCAAGTTCCTTTCTAGTGTTAAAAATTCTCACAATTGTAGTGCCCTCTCCAATAGGAGACAAAACCTCAAGTGCGTATACCACCTGACAGTATCAAAGGCACAAATCTTTGGAGAGCAAAAGACAGCATCCTTACATTTTCTTTCCCTCCCCCACCCACCAGTTTTGGGTTTTTTAAAATCAAATCTTAACATCATCCTGAGTATATCAGCAGGGTTAAGTAGAGAAAACATTTAAGAACCATTGAGCCTAGAAAATGCACATGAAATATTTATGTTAAGTTTGCCCTAGAGACTGGGGCTTTTAATGAACAGAAACTAAATCACAAAAGCTGCAGTGTCCTAAAAGATTTTCATTCACACACCAGACCCTAGTTAAATTGGCTTTACCCTTGAAGTTCATCCAGTATCTGCTGCTCTAACCCCAGGCCCCGCCCCCTTTGCCAGGGATGTCATTTTAGGGACCCTGTCTGAGCTGCTCCAGGTTGCTGTCATCAATTGACAGGCAGAATTAATATTATTACAGAGTTTTGAGTTAACACAGCCCTGTTATTCATTGCTGAGTAACAAACCAATCCCAAACTTGGTAGTACAAAAAAAAAATTTTTATTATACTCATAAATTTGGGGATCAGAAATTCAGACAGAGCACAGTGGGAATGACTCATCTGTTGTCCACAATGTCTGGAGACTCAGTTGTAAAGACTTAACAGCTGGAGGACAACTGGAATGGGTGGAGTCTGGAATCATCTGGAAGCTTCTTTATTTACATATTTAGCACCTGAAATGGAATGATTTGAAGGCTGGGCTCAGCCAGAATTGTCAGCCAAAGCACTACACATGCTTCCCAATGTGGCTTGGGCTTCCTCACAGCATGGCAGCCTGAGAGCAGTTGTATGTAAGAGTAAGTGTTCCAGGGACAAGGCAAAAGTCACATGGCCTCTTAGGACTTAGATTCAGAAGTCACACGGTATCACTTCCACCATACTCTCAATCAAAGTGGTCACATTCCCCACATTCACGGGCTGGGATCATGGACCTCATCTCTTAATATGAAGAGCATTAACGAATTGTGGCTGTGTTTTTAAAACAGCCACACCCTTCAAAATTAAAACACTAGGGAAATATAATCTTTAATAAAAATGGAAAATATTCTCTTAGTCTGAATGCCATTCCCTGCCTCCGGAAATTCTATGAAACGTTTCCTAGGTATCCCACTGACCGAGATAACCTCTCCTCTGGGTCCCTATAGCAGCTTGTCCATATCTCTGTTAATAGCACATTGTACTCTAACAATGACAATAATAAATAATTCTTGCAGAGTGCTTACAATGTGCCAAGCATTATTCCAAGCACTTTTCATGCATTATCTCGCTTAAGTCCCATGACAACAATGTGGAAAGGGGACACCCCTTTTTATAAGTAAGGAAACTGAGACCCAGATGGGTTAAATAATTTGTCCAAGGTCATATAGCTGTTAAGTAGATGAGCCAGAATTTAAATCAAGGCAGTCTGGCTCCAGAACTCACATTCTTAAATCACTCTAGCACAGAATACCATTAATACGCTGCTATGTGTAAATCTGCCTCCCCTAGTAGGTTGTGAGCTATGTTCAGGCTGAGGTCATGTTACAGTTATCACTCTCTCCAGTACCAAACACAGTGCCTGACTATGACAAAGGTTATAAAAATACACAATAGAAAAATGCACAGAAGAGAAGAACTGAACGTGCAAGTAAACATATAAAAAGATCCTCAAACTTTCAAAATAATTAAACTCAAGTAAGATGGCATATTTTGTCTATCAAATTGGCAATGTCAGTCCCAGTGTTGGTACAGGAAAATGCATGCTTTTATTCTTATTTACTTTTTGGTGGATATTACCAGTAAACTTTTTGGAAGTATTTTCCAAAACAATAAATGTTCCTAACCTATGACTGAGTGATTGAATCCTCAGATGGATCCTGCAGGAAAACACTCATCTACGCATATACTAATAATTACAGAGCTGTTCGTCATAGCATTTTTTAAATAACAGCTTGACTGAAATGTAATTCACATACCATAAAATTCACCCTTTAAAAATATGCAATTCAGTGATTTTTAGTATATTCACAAAGATGTGCAATCATTATCACAATCTAATTTTAGAACATTTTTATTACCCTCAAAAGAAACCCTGGGCCATTACCAATTACTCTTCATTCCTGTCTCCTCCCAGCCTCAGGCAACCACTAATCTACTTTCTTTCTTTCTTTCTTTCTTTCTTTTTTTTAATTTTATTTTTTTCATCGTACACGTTTGTAGCGTACAGCTTGTTTTTTCAGTACATGCGTATATTGAATAATGATCTAATCAGAATAGTTGGCATATCTATCAACTAAATATTTACCATTTCTTTGTGGTTATAACATTCAAGATCCTCTTTTCTGGCTATCTTGAAATGTACAATACAATATTATTAGCTATTGTCACCCTAGAGCACCAGAACTTATTCTTCCTATCTGACTGTCACTTTGTCACTTTGTATTAGTCTGCCAACCTTTCCTCAGCATCCCTCCCCCTTTAGCCCTGCCTCTAGTAACCACTATTCTACTCTGTTAAATCTACTTTTCTTTGTCTCTACGGATTTATCTATTCTGGACATATCATACAAAGGAAGTAATATAATATGTAGCCATTTTTTCTGGCTTTTTACGCTTAGCATTAAGTTTTTCAGGTTCATCCATGTTTTAGCATGTATCGTTACTTAATTCCTTTTTTTTTTTGCAAATAACATTCCACTGTACATATGTACCACTTTTTGTTTACGCATTCATCAGTAGATAGAAACTTGGGTTGTTTTTGACTGTCATGAATAATGCTGCTAGAAACATTTGTGTACAACTTTTTGTGTAAACATACATTTTCATTCTCCTGGATATGTACTTACAAGTGAAATTACTGGGTCATATGGAAAGTCTATGTTTAACATTTTGGGTAACTGCCAAAGAGTTTTCCAAAGGAGCTGTACCATTGTACATCCTGCCAGCAATGTATGAGGGTTCAAATTCCTCCCTAGCCAGGGCAACACCTGCTGCTTTGGTAAGGTGAGGAAAGTGTTTATTTTTACACATCCTACTGGATGTAAAGTGATATCTCATAGTCTTGATTTGCATTTCCCTAATGTCTAATGACATTGAGCATTTTGTGGATTTATTGGCCATTTGTATATCTTCCTTGGAGAAATAGCTATTTAAATTCTTTGCCTATTTTTAAATTGGATTATCTGACCCTCTTATTGAGTTGTGTGTTTTAAAAATTCCCATACAAGTTCCTTATCAGAGATACAATTTAAAAATATTTTCTCCCATTCTGTGGGTTGTCCTTTCATTTTCTTGATTTTTTTTTTTGAAGAACAAATATTCTTAATTTTAATGAAGTCCAGTTTATGTACTTTTTCTTGTGTTCTTTTTGCTTTGATGTCATATCTAAGAAAATATTATGCCTACCCCAAAGTCATGAAGTTTTGCTCCCATGTTTTATTCTGACTTGTATGGTGTTAACTCTTACATTAAGAGCTATAACTCATTTTGAATTAAATTTAGTATGTGGTGTGAGATAGGGACCCAAATTCATTTCTTTTCATGTGGATATCCAGTTGTCCAAACTCAATTTGTTGAAAAAGACTATACTTTTTCATTGAATTCTTTTGGCACCCATGCTGAAAATCAATTTTATCAATTTTAAAAAAATCATAAGTTGTTTTTTATAGATTATTTTTGGGATCTCAATTTTATTCCACTAAATTATATGACTCTCTTATGCCAGTACTACACTGTCTTGATTACTATAGCTTTGCAGTAAGTTTCAAAATAAAAAAATGTGAGTTCTCCAACTTTGTTCTCAGTCAAGAATTTTTTTTTTTTTTTTTTTGTCTATTCTGTGTCCTTTGTATTTTCATTTGAATTTTAGGAACAGCAAAAACAATAGTTGAGATTTTGAAAGAATTTATGTAAAATCTGTAGATAAATTGGGGACTATTGCCATCTTAAAAATCCAGGAAAATGGGATGCCTTTTTATTCATTTAAATCTTCCTTAATTTCTTTCAATGATGTTTTGTACTTTTCAGTATACAAGTCTTACCCTTCTTTCTTTAAATTTATTCTTCAGTATTTTATTTATTTGATGTTATTGTAAATGGACTTGTTTTCCTAATTTTATTCTTGTATTGTTCATTGCTTGTATATATAAATATAATTGATTTTTGCATTTTAATCTCATATACTGTACCTTTGCTGAATTCTTTCTTTAATGTGGATACTTTTTCTGTAGGATCCTTAGGAATTTCTACATATAAGATATGTCTTCAGCAAATAGAGTTAGTTTTTCTTTTTTCTTTTCAATTCAAATGACTTTATTCTTTTTCTTGCCTAATTGTCTTGGCTAGAACCTCCAGTACACTCTTGAATAGAACTGGCAAAAGATCTATTTCTTGTTCTGATCTTAAAGGGAAAGCATTCAGCTTTTCACCATTAAATATAATCTCAGCTGTGGGTTTTTCATAGATTCATTTATAAGATTGAGGAATTTCCCTTCCATTCCTAGTTTTTAAAACATGTTTATTATAAAACAATGTTGCATTTTGACACATGCTTTTCTGCATACATTGAGATGATTATGCAGTTTTCATTCCTGTTACATTAATTCATTTTCAGATGTTAAAACAACTTTGCATTCTTGGGATAAATTTTACTTGGTCATGATGCATAATGCTTTTTATGTCACTGGATTCAGTTTCCTGGTATTTTGATGAGGATTTGGGGGATCTATATTTGTAAGGGATGGTGGTCTATTTTTTCTTTTCTTGTGATATCTTTGTCTCTTTTTGTATCAACGTAATACTGGCCTCAGTAAATGAGTTGGGAAGTGTTTTTTCTTCCTCCATATTTTGGAAGAGTTCTTAAAGGATTAGTATTAATTCTTTAAACATTTGGTAGAATTCATGAGTAAAGTCATGTGGATCTGGGCTTTATTGTATGGAAAGTTCTTAAATTACTAGTTCAATCTCTATACTTGTTATAGGACTATTTAAATGTTCTATTACCTCTTAAATCAGTTATTGAAATTTATGTATTTTTAGGAATTTGTCTATTTCACCAAGGTTTTCTAATTTGATGACAAATAGTTTTTCATAGTATTCCCTAAAATCCTTTTTATTTCTGTAGGTTGATAGTGAAGTCCCTTCTTTCATTACTTTATTCATTTATTCATTTATTCATACTTCATTCATTCATTCAATACTTTTTATTCATTTGAGTTTCTCTCTATATTTATTTTTTCACTTGGTCAGTCTCTTTAGAGGTTTGTAAATTTTGTCAGACTTTTCAAAGAATAACTTTCGGTTTTGCTGATTTTCTCTTTTGTTTTTATATTTTCTATGTTACTTATTTTAACTTGAACCTTCTACTTTCTCTAATTTCCTTTTTTCTGTTTGCTTTGGATTTAGTTTGCTCTTTTTTTTTCTAGTTTCATAAGGTGCAAAGTTAAGTTATTAATTTAAGATCTTTCTTCTTTTTAATGGACATTTTATGGCTATGAATATTCTTCTAAGCACTGCTTTAAGTTATCATATTCTGTGTTTTCATTTTCATTTATCTCAAAGTATTTTCTTTCTTTTTTTATTTTTTTTAAAGATGACCGGTAAGGGGATCTCAACCCTTGGCTTGGTGTTGTCAGCACCACGCTCAGCCAGTGAGCAAACCGGCCATCCTTATATAGGATCCGAACCTGTGGCCTTGGTGTTATCAGCATCGCACTCTACCAAGTGAGCCACGGGCCAGCCTTCAAAGTATTTTCTAATAACCCTGTGATTTCTATTTTGACCCATTGATTATTTATGAATATGTTGTTTAGTTTCCACGTATTTCTGAATTTTCCAATTTTTCTTTGTTTGTTGATTTTTAATGCAATTAGAAATTGTGTTCAGAGAACATACTTTGTGTTATTTTACTCCTTTTAAATTTATTGAAACTTGTTTTATGGCCTAACATATGATCTATCCTGGAGAATATTCCATGTGGCTTGAGAAGAAAATGTATTCTGCCATTGCTGGGTAAAATGTTCAATAGATGTCTATTAGGACTAGTTAGTTTATACTTTTGTTCAAGTCTTCAATTTACTTTTTAATCTTCTGCCTACTAGTTCTATTCATTATTTAAAGTCTCCAGCTATTACTGATGAACTGTCTATTTCTCTCTACAAATCTGTCATTTTTGTTTTATATATTTTGGTACTTTGTTGTTAGGTGGCACATGTGTTTATAATTCTTATGTGTTCTTGATAGTTTAACCCATTATTCATCATAAACTGCTATTCCTTGTCTCTAGTAACAATTTTTGTCTTAAAATAGATTTTTTCTAATATTTATATAGCGACTTCACCTCTCTTTTGGTTACTATTAACATAATATATCTTTTCACATCCCATTATTTTCAATTTATTACAGCAATTTCTAATGTGCATCTCTTATAGAAAGCACATAGTTGAATTATAGGTTGACTGTTTTGTTTTATTTTGCTTTCACCCATCCTGCCAATATCTGCCTTTGATACAAGTTTGCAATCCACTTACATTTAAAGTAATACTGATGAGCTCCAGCCTGGCTGAGTGCACCCTGACCAGAGAGTGCCCCCACAGAGAGGCCCAAGACCCATAGAGACCATGTGCCCCATGGCACCAGCACACGACTGAACAGGTAGGCCTCATCACCACTGGACCCCATCCACAGCCTGGCCGAGCGCACACTAACCAGAAGCACTTCCCAGAGAGGCTTGAGTCCCATGGAGACCACGTGTTCTGAGGCACCAGCACACAACCTAACAGGTAGGCCTTGCTGCCATTGGAACCTGTCCCAGCCCTGTCAAGTGTGCACCAACAAGAGAGTCACCCCCTGGAGAGGCCCAAGACCTGTGGAGATCATGCATCCTGTGGCACCAGCAGGCAACTGAGCAGACACTGTGGTAGCCATGCCAAATTGCCAGCCCCAGAAGGATCCTAGCCAGACAATAGTGTCAAACCAGTGGACCATGAAATCCCTTGCCTCAATGACTAAACATCAAAGGAAAGATACCAGAAATATGAAATATCAAGAAAATACACCACCGAAGGGTAATAACTCTCAACCTCTAGACCCTACAGAACAAGAAGCCATTGAAATGTCTGACAAGGAATTTCAAGTGATAATTCTAAGGAAACTAAATGGGATAGAAGACAACTCAGCTAAACAACATGATGAAATAAGGAAAAGTATACAGGATCTGGAAGAAGAAATGTACAAGGAAATCAATGCCCTGAAAAAAAATGTAGCAGAGCTTGCCAAGTTGAAGAATTCATTCAATGAAATAAGAAACACAACAGAGAGTTTAACCAGCAGGCTTGCAGAAGCAGAAGAGAGAACTTCTGACCTTGAAGGTGGGCTGTTTCAAATAACACAGACAGACAAAAAAAAAAAAAAAGAAAAGAGAATTAAAAACATTGAAGAAAATCTAAGAGAGATATCAGACAATCTTAAGCACTCAAGTATCTGAGTCATGGGTATTCCAGAAGGGGAGGAAAAAGGAGATTGAATTGAAAACATATTCAACAAAATAGTGGCAGAAAACTTCCCAGGTATAGGAAAAGACACAGATTTTCAGGTTCAGGAAGCTCAAAGATCACGAAATGCATTCAACCCAAAAAGGTCTTCTCCAAGACATGTTATAGTCAAATTGGCAAAACTCAAAGACAAAGGAAGAATCTTGAAAGCTGCAACAGAGAAGTGTCAAATCACTTAGGAAGGAGCCCCAATCAGACTAACATCAGAATTTTCATCACAAACCCTAAAAGCTAGAAAGGAAGGGATGATATATTCGAAATACTAAAAGACAGAGATTGCCAAACAAGAATACTTTACCCCGCAGCACTTTCCTTCCAAACAGAAAGGCAAATAGTATATTTCTCAGACAAACAAAAACTGTGGGAGTTCACTACCACACGACCACCCTTACAAGAAATTCTCAAGGGAGTACTGGCTTTGGTACCTGAAAAATAACTACCACTACCATAAAAACTCAAGAAAAATCAAAGCCCACGAGTAAAATAAAAATGCCAACAATGAACAGAAAAAAAAAGTCTATGTACAATCCAAGAAACCAACAAATACTGGAGACAAACAGTAAATAAGAAGGAAAGGAACAAAAGACACTTAAGACATCCAAGCAAAAACCAATAAAATGCTAGGAGTAAATCAACACTTTTCAATACCAACTCTTAATGTACAAGGATTAAATTCCCCAATCAAAAGACACAGACTGACTGGATTAACAAGGAGGACCCAACTATATGCTGCCTTCAAGAGATCCATCTCACCTTTAAAGACTCACACAGACTAAGAGTGAAAGGATGCAAAAAGATTTACCATGCAAACAGAAACGAGCTGGAGTAGCCATTTTCATATCTGATAAAATAGACTTTAAACTAAAAGCCTTAAAAAGAGATGATGAGGGTCACTACATAATGATAAAAGGATTGATTCATCAAGAAGACATAACAAACATAAATGTATACACACCGAATGTTAGAGCAGCCAGATTTATAAAGCAAACTCTGTTAGACCTAAAGAAGGAAATAGACACTAATACCAAAATAGCAGGGGACCTGAACACCCCACTGTCAATATTGGACAGATCATCTGGACAAAGAATCAGCAGAGAAACACAAGATTTAAACAACACTCTAGACCAATTGGACTTGGCAGATATCTACAGAACATTCCATCCAACAAACTCAGAATATTCATTCTTCTCATCAGCACATGGATCATTCTCCAGGATAGATCACAAGTTAGGTCACAAATCAAGTCTCAACAAATTCAAAAAAATTGGAATTATCCCATGTATTTCTTCAGACCACAATGGATAAAATTAGAAATCAATAACAAACAAAATTCTGGAAACTATACAAACACATGGAAATTTAACAGCATTCTACTTAATGACATATGGGCCCAAGAAGAAATAAAACAGGAAATCAAAAAATTTACTGAAACTAATGAGAAAAATGATACATCATACCAAAACCTATGGGATACTGCAAAAGCAGTACTAGGGGGGAAATTTATCACATTAAATGCTTATTTCAGAAGAATGGGAAGATGGCAAGTGAACAACATAATACTTCGCCTAAAGAACTAGAAAAACAAGAAAATCCAAACCCAGAGTTAGCAGATGGAAAGAAATCCTTAAGATCAGAGCAGGACTTAATGAAATTGAAACCCAAAAAATGATACAAAAGATCAATGAATCGAAAAGTTGTTTTTTTAAAGATAAATAGGATAGACAAACTATTAGCATTGCTAACTAAAAAAAGAAGAAAGAAGACCCAAATAAGAAAAATTAGAAATGAAAAAGATGATATTACAACTGATTCATCTGAAATACAAGGAATCATTCATAACTACTATAAACAACTATATGCCAACAAATTTGAAAATCTGGAGGAAATGGATAAATTTCTGCAAACACACAAACTACCAAAACTGAGCCAAGACAATGTAGAAAATCTGAACAGACCAATACCAATAAAAGAGATTGAAGCTGTTATCAGAAGGCTCCCAACAAAGAAAAGCCCAGGACCAGATGGATTCACAGCAGAATTCCACCAAAATTCAAGAGGAATTGACTCCAATTCTCTACAAACTATTCCAAAAGATTGAAACAGAGGCAATTCTCCCAATCTCATTCTATGCAGCAAACATCACCCTGATACCAAAATCAAGAAAAGATACAATTAAAAAAGAAAACTACAGGCCAATATCCTTGATGAATATAGATGCAAAAATCCTCAATAAAATACTAGCTAACAGAATACAACACATATGCAAAACTATACACCATGATCAAGTGGGATTAATCCCAGTAATGCAAGGTTGGTTCGACATGCACAAATGAATAAATATGATACACCATATCAATAAAATCAAATACAAGGACCATATGATCATCTCTATAGATGCTGAAAAAGCATTTGGCAAAATTCAACACTCATTCGTAATAAAAACTGTCTACAAGTTAGGTATAGATGGAAAGTATCTCAACATAATTAAAGCCATATATGATAAACCCACTGCCAATATCATCCTGAATGCAGAAAAGCTGAAAGCTTTTCCATTAAGAACAGGAACTAGATAAGGATGCCCACTCTCAACACTTCTATTCAACATAGTGTTGGAAGTACTAGCCAGAGCAATCAGAGAAGAGAAGGAAATAAAGGGCATCCAAATTGGAAAAGATGAAGTCAAACTGTCCCTGTTTGCAGATGACATGATTCTATATATTGAACATCCTAAAGCCTCTACAAAAAAACTCCTAGAGTTGATAAATGATTTCAGCAAAGTTGCAGGATGCAAGATCAACAGACAAAAATCAGTATCATTTCTATTCTCCAATAGTGAACATGCAGGAAGAGAAATCAAGAACACTTGCCCATTTACAATAGCCACAAAAAAAATAAAATCCTTAGGAATAGAGTTAACCACGGATGGGAAAAAATCTCTATAATGAGAACTACAAACCACTGCTGAAAGAAATTAACGAAGACACAAGAAGAAGAAAAGATATCCCATGCTCTTGGATGGGAAGAATCAACATTGTGAAAATGTCCATACTACCCAAAGTGATATACAAATTCAATGCAATCCCCATCAAAATTCCAATAACATTTTTCTCAGAAATGAAAAAAATTAACCAGACATTTATATGGATTAACAAAAGACCACACATAGCCAAAGCAATTCTGAGCAAATAAATAAAAAATAAAGCTGGAGGCGTAACACTACCTGACTTTAAACTATACTACAAAGCTATATAAACAAAACAGCATGGTACTGGCATAAAAACAGACACACTGATCAATGGAATAGAATAGAGAATCCAGAAATCAAGCCACACACCTACAGCCATCTGGTCTTTGACAAAGGCACCAAGCCTATACTCTCGGGAAGAGACTGCCTCTTCAGCAAATGGTGCTGGGATAACTGGATATCATTATTCAGGAGAATGAAACTAGACCCATGCCTCTCACCATATACTAAAATCAACTCAAAATGGATTAAAGAATTAAATATACACCCTGAAACAATAAAACTCCTTAAAGAAAACATAGGGGACACACTCCAGGAAGTAGGAGTAGGTACAGACTTCATGAATACGACCCCAAAACCATGGGCAACCAAAGAAAAAATAAACAGATGGGATTATATCAAACTGAAAGGCTTCTGCACAGCAAAAGAAACAATTAACAGAATTTAAAGACAACCAACAGAGTGGGAGAAAATATTTGGAAAATATGCATCTGACAAAGGATTAAAATCCAGAATATACAGGGAATTGAAACAACTTTACAACAAAAAAACAAGTAACCCAATTAAAAAATGGGCAGAAGAGCTAAATAGGCATTTCTCAAAGGAAGATATATGAATGGCCAACAGACACATGAAAAAATGCTCAACATCACTCAGCATCCAGGAAATGCAAATCAAAACCACACTGAGTTACCATCTCACCCCAGTTAGGATGGCTAATATCCAAAAGACTGTGAATAATAAATGTTGGCAAGGTTGTGGAGAAAAAGGAACTCTCATACATTGTTGTTGGGACTGCAAAATGGTGCAGCCTCTATGGAAAATGGTATGGAGTTTCCTCAAACAATTGCAGATAGATCTACCATATGACCCAGCTAGCCCACTGCTGGGAATATACCCAGAGGAATGGAAATCATCAAGTCAAAAGTATGTCTGTTCTCCAGTGTTCATTGCAGCACTATTTACAATAGCTAACAGATGGAACCAGCCCAGATGTCCATCATCAGATGAGTGGATACGGAAAATGTGGTATATCTACCCAATGGAATACTACTCTGCTATAAAAAAGAATGAAATACTGCCATTTGCTACAACATGGATAGACCTAGAGAAAATTATATTAAGTGAGACTAGTCAGGCACAGAAAAAGAAATATCATATGTTCTCACTTATTTGTGAGAGCTAAAGATAAATAAATAAATACACTGGGTGGGGGGAGGGAGGGAAGAAGACACAACAATTATAATTCCTTGAAGTTGATACAACAAGCAAACAGATATGAGGTTGTTGTGAGGGCTGGGGGAGAGGGAGGAAGGAGGGAGTTTTCTGTAATTGGCCACAATAATCAACCACATCATACATTGACAAAATAAAATTAAATTTTTTTAAAAAGTAATACTGATGAGGTAAAATATACACCTCCTATGTCTTATATAATTTTTGTTTTTTCTATCCCTCCATATTTTTCTTCTTGTGTTAAATATCTCCTAGTGTATCATCTTACTTACCTTGTTGTTAATTTTGCCACATACTGTTTTGTCATTGTCTTAGTGTCTCCTCTGGAGATTACAGTGAGTGTCTTAAATAATCTAGGTCAGATTAATACCAACTTCATTTCATAGCATACAAAAACTTTGCTCCAATATAGCTATGTTCTCTTTCTCTTCCACTGGTGATTTATTGTCATACAAATTAGATTATTAAACATTATAAACCCATCAACACAATTTTATAATTATTGCTTTGTGCCGTTGTCTTTTAAATTAGGTAGGAGGGGAAAAGTTACAAACAAAAATACATTTATATTGTCTTTTATATTTACCTATGTATCTACCTTTAGTGGTATTATTTCTTCACATGGATTCACATTGTTTAGTGTCTTTTCATTTTAGCCTGAAGGGATACTGTTAGTACCTCGTGTAGGGTAGATCTGCTAGTGATAAATGCTCTCAGTTTTCGTTTTTCTGGGAATGTATGAAATTCTTTTTCATTTTTGAAGGACGGTTTTGTCAAATACAGAATTCTTGCTTGGCAGGTGTTTTCTTTCATCACTCTGAATGACATCCCATTGCCTTCTGACCTCCACAGCTTTTAATGAGCAGTCACCTGTTAATCTTCCTGAACATTTCTCTTGCTGCTTTCAAGATTCTCTCTTTGTCTTTGACTTTTGACAGTTTGACTACACTGCATCTAAGAACGGATCTCTCAGTTTATCCTACTTTGAGTTGTTTGAACTTCTTAGATATATACATTTTGCTTTTCATGAAATTATGGAAGTTTTCTGCCATTATTTCTTTGATATTCTTTCTGCCCCTTTCTCTTTCTCCTCTCCTTCTAAAACTCCAGGAATGAGTATTTGATATGCAGGACAATGTACCACAAATCTCTGAGGCTCTGTTCATCTTCCTTCATTCATTTTTATTTCTGTCCTTCCAACTGGGTAATCTCAATTTATCTATCTTCATGTTTACTGATTCTTTCTTCTGCCAACTGCTGTTGTCCTGTAATAAATTTTTTATTTCAGTTATTGTACTTTTCACCCCCAGAATTTTTATTTGGTTCTTTTCATAAGTTCTATCTTTTTATTGATACTCTGTATTTGATTACTATTATTCTCATACTTTCCCTTAGTTCTTTAGACATGGTGTTCTTTAGTTCTTTGAACATATTTATAATAACTAATTTAGGCTTTGTCTAGGAAGTCCTAAATGTGTGCTTCCTCACAGAGTTTTAATTTTTTTTCCCCATGCATGGGCCACATATTCTTATTTCTTTGTGTGCCTCATAATTTTTTCTTGAAAAGGAGACATATTAAATAATATAATGTGGCAACCCCAGAAATCAGATTAACCCTCTCCTCAGGTTTTTTGTTGTTGCTTATGGGTTTTATTTTTGTTACTGTTGCTGTTTGTTTAATGTCTTTCCTGGACTAATTATGTAAAGTCTGTAATTCCTATAATGTACCATTGAATCTTTGCTTGGCTAGCCTAGTGGTCATTTAATAACTGGATAGAGATTTTTGTAATGACCTCGAATTGATAAAGTTTTTTTTGTTTGTTTTTTGTTTTAGTTTTCTGATTTTGGGGGTTTTTCCCTTTGTGTGTATATTGGGTCATGGTTTTGATGTTCAGGTAGGCTGTTTACAACCCTGCTTTGGCTTTTACTTTCTGTTTTCATAGAGCCTCCAAGTCAACCAAAGGTGAGCATTTAGGGCCTTCTTAGATATTTCCCAGTTATATGCACGTGTGTGTGTGTGTGTGTGTGTGTGTGTTTCCAAGTCTCTAGGAATATGTTAGAGCTTTGAAAAGCCCTCTGTGAACATCTCATTTCTCAGATCTTTCTTTTAAGCTTTATGGCCAGCCTCTTGTTTGCCCCAATGGTTATTGCTGCCTCAGGAAGCTGCAATGTTAAACCATTCCCACTGATTGTTTTTTACAAACACCCTGAAGATAAGACTTTTCCCACTGAGCAAACTCTGGGTCAGAGCAAATAACAATAAGCCTTATAAATGAAACCTTTCCAGGTAGTTTCCAGACAATTATCTGGGGGTAGGGCTTTCTTAACAATTCCAAACCCAGTCTGCACCATCTAGTGTCTATTAAGCTACTGGTTTTTATAGTCACTGTAATTGAAAGCTTGTTGGTTTTCAAAGATACTGTAAACACCAGTTCAGAGCTGGGGAGATGTGGATGGAAATAGGGCATTTTAAACACCACAAATCTTGCTGTTATTGCTTAGATTCTACTATTTTTCTTGAATAAATTCTCCTCGGGTTGCTGCAAGCCTTTTGTTAATTTCCAGAGTTCTGAAAATGTTGATTTGGCAGTTTTTACAGTGTTCTAGTTGTTTTTACGTAAGAGTGGATTTTTGGAGGTTCTTACTCTGTCATTCCTGAAGTTCCCCCCACCCCAACATACAACATTTTCTTTTAATGTAAGAAAAATATGGAAACATCTTTTTATATATATATACATATATATATATCAGTAATGAAAAGGCTAAACAAATCATGGTATATCTTATGTAGTAGAATACTATACAGCTAGTACAATGACCTTTTGTCTAACTCATTTTAATATTAAGGAAATAGTAATTTGTTCTTGAGAGAGAGGTAGGCCTACAACATAAAGAGATGACCTTCTAAATCCCATACTACCAAAAAAGGAAATGTGGAGAATTTTTATTTTGTTGTTTGTGTCTTTCTCTGTTTTCCAATTTTTCTATATTTCTCTTATATTAAAACATAATAATAATAAATGTTATTTAAGAAATATTTGAGCCACACTGAGGCTCTACTTGTTCTAAAAATCTCAAATTGACCCCACTTATGTTGGAAAACCTTACTTTCAAAGCATTCACATCCCCTTCTCTTTTCTTTCAAACACTGGGAGAGAGCACACGCCAAAAGTTTCAACAGCAGAGAGTTCCGATCAAGATGGTGGAATAGACGGTCCCCGGCATCACTCTCTCCCACAAATCAACCAATTTACAAATATAAAAATGTAACATCAGCCAAGCTGGGGCCACTGGAGCTCAGGGGAAGAGGAGGAGAGATCTACAGAGTTCATGAAGGTGGGAGAAACTACGATGAGAGAAAGAAAAAACTGCTCTGAGGGTTTTGGGCTGCGACTGCTTTAAGGCTAGAGCTGATGAGCACATGGAACAGGAGCCGGCAGAAGCCACAGCTATGCCCTTCACGTGGAGTTATTTGGAGGTGGCAGGCGAGAAGAGGGCCTTGGTGGCCCCCAGAACAGCAAGACCATAATAGGGTTCTTATGGACCCACGCAGGAGTGAAGAGCCAGAACAACTGAAAAAAGGGGAGCCATTCAGTGGCCGGTGAGTCATTGCAAGGGACCTGCACAGGGCACATCCCATGGGAAGTGTTTGGAGCACAGATGGTGGAGGAGCCCGGCCCACCAGGAGTACACTGGGACACAGCAAGGACAGCCAACCCACCCCCATATCAGTGCAGGACCACTCAGAAGAGACTGGTCGGGAGTGCAGAATTGCATGGGGTACAGTTTGATGAAAAAACTCAGGCCCAGATCAGAGTGTCTACACAACACAGATCCACCAGGTCTCTGGAGAGCCAGAAATACCTATAAGGTCAACAATTAAGCCCTGAGCTGCACAAAAATCCTTCCCTAGGGAAACAGCAGCAAAGCAGCAATTTAACTCAATCACACAGCTCAAGTACTGGTTCCCACAGGAAGTTCCCCTATTTTAGAAGTTAGCAAAGGACAAAAAATTAGTTCCAGCCCAGGCACACCACCAGCACCTTGGGGCTTGCCTGGGAACTGGAGGCTTGGAGCCGGGGATGGACCTCACTCCCACATCCAGGCACACCACACCAGTCCTTTGGGGCCCGTCCGGGGACCAGAGGCATGGGGAAGGGGAACAGACCCCCTTCCCACAACCAGGCACAACATGCCAGTGCCTCGGGGCACACCTGGGGACCTGAGGCATGGAGAAGGGGACTGGACCCCTCTCCCATGACCAGACACACCACACCAGGGCCTTGGGGACTGCCCAGATTCTCAAGGCATTGAGAAGGTGACTGGCCCACTCCTATATCCAGGCAAACTGCCAGGGACTCGGGGCCCTGCCTAGAGGCCCAGGGCATGGAGTTGGGGACCAGACCCCCCTCCAACAACCAGGCACACTGTACCAGCACCTCAGGGCCCACCCAGGGTCACGAGTCATGGAGAAGGGAACTGAATGGCCCTCCCACAACCAGGCACCAGCTCATCAGGGCCAGCCTGGAGACCCAGGGCATGGAGAAGGGGACTGGATCCCCCCTCCCACAGCCAGGCACACTGTACCAGCACTTCAGGGCCTGCCCAGGGACCTGGGGCCTGGAGAAGGGGACCAGACCCCCCTCCCACAACCAGGCACACCCTGCCTGCTCCTCAGGGCCTGCCCAGGGACCAAAGTTATGGATCCGGGGACTGGACCACCCTTCCACAACCAGGCAGACCACACCAGCACCTCGGGGCCCATCCCAAGGTGGGTCCCAAGGCATGGAGAAGGGGACTGGACCCCCTCCCACAACCAGGCACACTGCACCAGTGCCTTGGGGCCAGCCTGGGGACCAGAGGCATGGAGAAGGGGACCAGACACACCCCCACAACGAGGCACACCACCAGCACCAAGAAGCATGCCAAAAGCATCACCTCCACGTGGGTGGCCCACCACAGCCACCACAATAACCTTGGCTGCTGTGAAAACAGCTAGATGCCACAACCACCACGCAGATGGTCCACCAACCTCTGAAGTACATTGACACAAGGACAGTCACCAGCAGATATAAAGAAAAGAAGAGGATGTCTCTCTCCACAAAGCCCATTTCAGAGTGACAGAAGAAGCATCTGCTCTATGATAATATTGGGGGACCTGATCACACCTCTCAGCATTGGACAGATCATCTAGGCAACAAATTAACAGAGTAACCATTATTCTTTCAGAGGGAGAGAAGAAATCTAGGGTAATTCGGGGGGGGGGGTGGAGGGAGTGGGGGATGGGGAGAGATTGGACAAGGGGCATAAAGAATAATACGATTTGTAACAATATGTATGCTACTAATATTGATTTGATCAACATATCTCAGTGCTGAACCCCAAAAATATGCATAATCAATTTTGATTCAATAAATAAAATAAATTACAAAATTAAAAGAAAAAACTATTTGCAATAGTAAAAAAACTGTAAATAAGGCACATGTCCATCAACGGGTGAAAGATAAACAAATGGTGGCATATCCATGCAATGGGATACTATTGAGCAACAAAAAAGAATAAATTATTGATACATGCAACAATGGAGATGATTGTGAAAATAAATGCCAAGTGAAAAAAGCCAAGAAAAAAAAAATCCAACAGCAAATATTTTGAGTAGTGAATTTTTTTTTTTTTTTTTTTTTTTTGGTTTGGGGACCCCTTTGAGAATATGATTAAAATCATTTGTTCTATTTCCACCAAAATGTATATATATACATTGTTTTATCTATAATTTTCAAGCATATGATTAAATTCATTAATCCAGTTAAGAACTACAAAGAACACATCTCCATTAATATGAAGACGTGGAGAAAGGGTAGAAATCTGAGAGTTTTGAAGCTGTACATGTGGATATATCAGAAGAAAAAAAGAGGCTCAGAGGGGAAATGATTTGCCCAAGGCACACTGATAATAGACATGAGTCACATCCAGGTCACTCAACTCCCAGGTCAAGGCTCTTCCCACCAAGCTACCTTAAATCACAGAACAAATGGCAGTCTTCTTTAGGTTCTCCAATATTTTTATGGGCCCTCTGCCAAAGACAAGCTCTCGTTGTGGCTTCTCTAACTGGCTCTGACATTCATACCTGATTCCAAGGATCCTTGGGATAGAAAGATGAAGGAAAACCTGGCCTGTCGTCCCATGGGGACTTTGCAAATTTAGGTGGTCATACTGTACTCAGTCTGATAAGAGCCACCAAGGGGTCATAGAGAAAGCCCAAGACACAGGACAGACAATCCATCTGGGAATATATGACTAGGTCACAACCTAATTCTGGAGCCACCGGATGGCACATGGAGTAGAAACACTAGTCCAAGAGTGGAGAGTGGAGAATTTGACGAGGGTATGAACGTAAAGACAAGCCTCCACAGAAGTGGGGAGGCAATTCAAGAATGCGTAGAAACTAAAGAAATGGGGGAAAGAATAGAATGTATTTGGGGAGCAGGAGGGGATGGGCACCACATAAGCAAAGGCAGGAAGGGAAGGAACACAGTGACAGCAAAGTAGAGGGCCAGCTCCGATAGGAACCCCTCCCCATGGAGCTCCTGCATGCAGCCCCAGCCCTGTTGTCCCTGTCCCTGGGCCAGCCTCAGAAGCTAATCATGCTTTGTGTCTCTTTGACTCCCCACAGCTCCCCTTCACTGAAGGTCTTTACCACTTTTATCACAATGGCCTGGCAAAGGCCAAGAGAAGACGCAGCCTACACCACAAGCAGCAGCTGGAGAGAGACCCCCGGGTGAGTTTTCCCTGGAAACCTGTCTCCCAACCTCTGCTGCTACAACCAAGCCCAGAGGAGGGTATGGTGGGGGCCGGCAGGGGATTTTGAAGTAAAGGCACTTAGTGTGTTATGATAGGCCAGAGGGACCCTTTGCAGAATGGCACTAGGGACAATCTGCTCCTTTGTCTTGTGCATAATAAACAATCCTAGGCCCCTTTATAGGGTTGGGAGAGAAGAAAACAGGGATACTACCCTTTTACTGGTTGTCTTCTCCTGAGTTATTGTGGGACTGTCTCCTGAGGACTTTGGTTTGCTTGGGAACATGTCCTGGCCTGTGATGGATGGGAAGACACCAAGCAGTTTAAGGTCATTTTATGAAAGGTTTCTATTGATGAATCCACACTCTCCAAGGAGGGTGTCATGCCCCATACTGTGAATGGAAGAATGAGTGGACCAGTAAGTGACCAGCTCACGACAGGCAGCAGGCTTCTCAGTGTCCATGCATGTTTGTGGCCATGATCATCTCAGCTTTTCTTCTCACCCTGTATTTTCTTGCACTGACCTAATTTGCCCCCATGCCTCAACTGTCTTCTTGAGGCTCGTGACCCACATTTTTTATCTCCATCCTTACCTCACTCTTGGGTTCCACGTCCTATTTCCTGCTCTCCCTGACAGCTCAAATTCAACTTTCCTCCAACCAAACATATAATCTTAGCCACAAAGCAGCTCCTCTTCCAGGGTTCCTATTCCCTGCTTTTAAGAATAGGAGCTTGGGTCATCACTGAATCTTCCCTTTTCCAATCTTCCACCATCCTTATGTACCTACACACTCAACCAATTGGGATGATTTCTCTTATGCAACTCACCAAGAGAGAAAGTAATAAACCAGGCAAGTTGCTCTCTATGCATTGAAGGCAGCATAACCTCTTTCCCAAGATTCTTGGGGAAGAGCTGATGAAAAGTGGGTCAGACATTTGAGTGAGAGATTTTCACGAGACTCCTTTTGAACTGATGGAATCTGGAAACTCATTCTTGTGGGGATTTTCATGTGAACACTTCCCCAATTTTAATTTAGGCTTTAATTAGGGATGCAGATGAAGCAGCTTCCCCAGAAGATCACCATCTAATGGCCACAGCCCATTTTTCTTTAACTACTCAACCCAGGGATTTGTACATTCTGCTCTGAGAAATTATATTTGTCTTTATAGTAAGAATGAAGCTGCCTGTGCTGCCAGCCAATGCCAAGCATTCTTGCAGTGTCTGTTGTAGAAGCTGGCACCCCACCTAAGGGAGAAGCTCTCTTTTCTGTGTGATAACATCCTGGGCCCTGGCTATACCAATATATTGCCTGGGGATACCTTTGGGCAGCCATATGGACAGAGATCTTGCCTGTCTCATCTATGAACCCAAGGTGGGCACCAGTAGACAAAGACCACTCTGGTGCACTATGACACTGGTTTTTCCCACACTTCAACCCTGCCCCATGATCTGGCCCATTATGGTTAATCGTTTCCCTTTTATTTATGTATTTGTTTAAGAGTCCCATTGGTTTTTCTTCTTCCATGATTAAAGGCATTGCCCCAAGATCACTCAGAAAGAAACACAAAAGAAACTGGGGGGACAGAAGGAAAGAGATGCTTAAAAGGCTGGTGTTGGAAAAGAGAACTGAGAAACAATGAAACTAAAGAGACATTATTTGGGTCAGAGAGACTATTTGAGACCTCAAGGATGAGATTTTTCATTTTGGCCATTTCTGAAATGATCTCTGAAATGCTGATCCTTGAAGTGTAGAGTGATGTTTTCAAAAGAGGAGAAAATGAGGTGGGTTGAGTAATAAGGAAGAATTATAGTCATTTGTGTTTCTCTCCAGATATTGTCTATGATTACTAAAAGGGACATCAGTTCTGCCTTCATTATGCATTATAGGAGTCCTGGTGTCCAATTGATTCTACCTGTCAGAGAAGGCTATGAAGGCCAACAGAAAATAGCAGGGAAACTAAATAAGATCATAAGTCTCCTATACGTGTTCTCTGTCTTGTCATCAAGGTTAAATGTCAGAGATGTTGTCAATAATAAACTCATTCTAGGAAAAGAAATAAAGTACAAAAATCTCATAATTCTTTGCAAAAAGAAAAAAAAAACTACTCTTGATGACTACCTTGTTCCAAAATATTAGATTAAGGCCTGGGTCTTTCCTTCATGATGTTGGTGTAGTTTTCTAATGTTGGCATCTGTTGATAGAAAATATGGTGACAACTATTCTTAAACAAAAATTGTTGTCTATGAACAGTGCAAGAGAAGCAATATAAAGATTCTGCTCTACGGGTTTACAGACCTTAAACAAAATGGCAAATATGTCTAGTGTTGGGATACCCTAATTTTTGGATTTCCAAGCACATTCAAACAGAGCACAAAGAGAAAAGTAAATAGAAGTATGGAAATGAAAGGGGAAGGACCAGATTGATCCAGGCTTTTTGTTCGTTTGTTTGTTTATAATTGACACATACTAATCATACATGTTTAAGGGGCACAGTGTGATATAATCCAGGATTTTCTCTATTGCATAGATGTTACAAGTTTTGCTTTATAAACCAAGACCTTACGAGTAAGTTGTTTTATTATTCTGTGCAATGTGCTCTCTCCTGGAACTACCAACTTTAACCATGCTAGCAGCTCCAGCTTCCCTCTCCTCCCTGTGTCTGCACCACTTCCTGGTCTCTCGCTGTCTGCAGGCTTATGAAGGGGAATCCAAAGCCCAGGGAACCATGCACACAAGCGCAGAATGGTCTCAGTTGCCACAGACTCTCAGGGCTGGATCTGTATAGGTAGTTTTTTGGCCAAAGAAACCACCAAAATCTACTACCAACCTTAGAAATAAAGAAGATAGAGAACCAAGATGGCATTTTGTTTTGTTTTGGCTTCAGAACAGAAATTCAATGATGTTTGTCTTTCACTTAGCAGCTAATTTTTATGTTTAAGGGAAAACAAGAAAAAAGACTAGAAAGGGATCATAAAGTACTCCTTTGCATATGTTCATCATTGTTCATCAACACGCAGGGCAATTGCTAAGAAAATAGATTCTGATGGAGGCTGTTAATGGTGTCTTTTCAATTCTTTCTGCTAAAAGGTGAGCAGACTGCTGAATATCATCACTTTGATGCTTGCAGCAGAGGCCTCAGTCAGTCCTTCAGGAAATTCGGAAGCAGTAAAGGCCCTTCAGAGTTACCCCAACTGAAGATAAAGGGACCAGGTTTTTGTGACCCCATATTGACCAGTTATTGGCAAGGGGCATTCCCTAGAAGGGGGCATAGTCTTAGGCAAGTCAACTGCTGCTACCAAAGGCAATTCTCAGTGAAAGACCAATTCTAAGCTATATTTAGCAGCTTGGGGAACTATAGGACATCTCTAAAAAGGTCAGTCGGGCGCACCACAGCATCCAAGTGGCATGGTCTTCAAAGAAGGAAGCGAACTCACATTTGATTCAAGAGGCATTTTCCGGAAGTTGGTTCCATCCATGGATAAGCCCCAAGTGGATCTGGGAACACAACCATGAACTAAGCACTACCTTCCCTTCCAGAGACTTGCAATCTTGGAGGATTGTGTTCTGACCCACTCTAACCATGGCCTCCACTCTATCCCACTCTGACCTCATTTTTTCACATTTCCTGGCTTGACACAGATCAGGGGAGCCTCTGCAATGCCCCTAGAAGAACTCAGGCTGATGTTGGCACTTCTAAAGATGTAAAATAAAGTTCCAGTTTATTCCCAGGCCCATAAATAGGCATTTTCTTCTAAGGTCCAGGGAAACAGTAAAGCTTAAAGTAAAGGACAGTGGTTGTCAATGGTGACAATTTTGTCCCTAGGGAACATTTGGCAATGTGTAGAAACAGTATGAATTGTCACGATGGTGGGGGGGAGGTGCTACTGGCATCATACAAGGTCAAGGTCAGGGATACTATTAAACATCTTAAAGGCACAAGACATCCTTCCATGGCAAAGAATTATCCAACCCAAAATGTCAAGTGCTAAGTTTGAGAAATCCTAGCACAGAGAAGAGACCTGGAGTCAGACAGCCATGATGTGATTCCTGCCAGCTGTGTGACTTTAGGCAGGTTAGTACCTAATCTTTGAGGACTCAGTTTTCTCATCTATAAAATGGGGTGATGATAGGAATTAGCTCAAACGTCATAAGACAGGTGAAGCATTTGTCACTGTTTATCAGTTTTTATTACTATATAACAAACTACCACAAACATAGCAAATTAAAACAAGAAATTATCACACAGTTTTGGTAGATTATAAATTCAGCATGGTATGGCTGGATTCTCTGGTTACGGTCTAAGTGGGCTAAAATCAAAATATTGACCAGCCTGGATTCTTTCTCATCTGGAGACTAGGGAAGAATCTGCTCCAGGCTCATTCGGGCTGTTGGCAGAATTCAGTTCTTTGGGGTTGTAGGACAAAGGTACCTGTGCCCTTGCCAGCTGTTGGCCAGGGTTTGTGCTCTGCTCCTTGGACCACTTGCGTTTTTTCTTATGTGGCTTCCTCCATCTTCAAGGCAGTAGCACATCAAATCGTTATTCTTCACATCTCTGTGAATTCCCCTTCTGCTTTTAAGGGCTCATGTAATTTCCTTGAAACCACCCAGATGACCAGGATAATCTCCCTCTCTTAAGTCAGCAGAAGAGTAACCTTAATTATATCTGGAAGTTCCTTTTACCATATAATGTAACATAACCATGAAAGTAACACCAGGAACTGAAGACCATGGGGGTCAAAATCCTGCCTGACCCTTGACCTTTCTGGAATAATTGACGCACCTTCCAGAGTCAGGGGCTCTTGCCCACACAGTCCAGTTCCCCCACTCCACCCCCACTGCCCTTTCCCAGAAATTTCATTGAACTTGGAGGAGAACTTCAATCTGTAGGCACATAATTTTGACCACATTTTGGGCCCAAATGGTGAAGCTGAGAGATCCAAGTAGAGCAGATCCTGACTTAACTTCCCATCTGGTGGCCAAATTCATTTTCTAGAGATGATGTCAAGAGGTCAACAGGTACAAGCCTTTCATGGGTGATACATTTGCGAGTGACTTGGCGGCATCAGAAGGAGAAATGTGATGGGGGGGAGTGGGAGAGAAGCAGGGGGGAGTTGTCTTTACTGATGCCCCAACGTGTGGGAAAAGCTCGTCTGCCTCAATCCGCTGGTTTTATTATGCAGCGGGGAGCAACTTTGAGCATTTTCTCTGGGCGTTGCAGATGTGCCTGGCTTCCCGCCTCAAAGAGCTGCTGCTAGTGCTATCATTAACTATTTGTAGGAAACAGGGAAGAATTATTTACAACAGCTTCAGAAAGGCACAGGGAAATCTGTTAATGAGTAAGCCTGATTTTTTTCCTAGATGTTGAGAGCACATTTTTAAGTGATGGCTACTGTTCTTGCTGCTGTGCTTACTAAAGTAGAAGCAGGAACACTCTGGGAGGTATGATGCCAGCAAGCCCAGAGATCTCTGGGGAGCTTTAGCTTTCTTTGGGAGTATTCTAGTAAGCTCCGGTGTAGAGAAAAGCAACATGGAGAGAAGTGGCTCTGTGTCATCTTTATAACTCACAAGACTAAGGTTTTAAAGGATGGGCTGGTGAACTTTTAGGACTTCCTGAAAATATTTTAGAGGATTGTAAGGCAAATTTCTCCTGACCTCCCTCACCTGGCTCCTTTCCCAACCTCCCCTAAAATGCAAAAGAAAATGTGTTCATATATCAAAATGCCTCCATAATATCTTTTAAAAATGAGTATTTTGTGTATACTTATTAAACTCACAATGTAACTCCCCTATCTAGTTGCTTGGTAGAAAACCATTTACTCATTCAGCAAGTACTTACTGAGCCCAAGCTATATGCTGGGCACTGTTCTGAGTACTGTGATACAATAATGAACAAAATAGACCAAGTCCTCCTCTGACAAGTCTTGTATAAATAATATGGAGATAAAGGACAGAAAGAAAAAATGACAAACAAAGCAACTTCATGACTGGTGGTGGACGTGCTATGAGGATGGATAAAGCTGAGAGTGCAGAAGAGGGAAGGCCACAGGAGGAGTGTTTCTTTTCTGTAAAAAGCATCCAGGATTGGCTACTCTGGTTAGGTAACATTTAAATATAGACCCAAAGGAGGCAAAGAGGGTATCCATGTAGATATCTGGAGAAAAGGCGTTCTGGGCAGAGGAACCAGTCAGGGAAAAGGCCTGGAACCCAGGGCACACTTGGTGTGTTCTAGGAACAGCAAGGGTTCTAGTAAGGCTGTGAAGGAGTGAGCCCAGAAGAACAGGGAAAGAGATGAGGTCAGAGAGGAACAGGGGCATAAGACCATGCACAATATTAAAGGCAGAGTAAGAACTCTGGGTTGACTTAAATAAGATAGGATTTCTCTGCATCTGGACAAATAATAGACTTTGAGGTGGAGGTGGATATAAGAAATAATTCAGTGCAAGATAACTGCAATATGACAGAAGAGAAAGGCTAGGGGGCTAGGCCAGAGCAGAAGTGGTGGAGGTGATGAGAAACAGGATAGATTTGTGGGATGCTGTGAAGGTGGAGTCTTCAGATTTGCTGATGCATTTACTGCTGGATTAGATGAGGAATGGGAGAGAAAGAGAGAAGGTCAAGGGGGCTCTAGTGGTGTTGGCCTGAGTTACTATAGAATAGAGATAGCCCTTATGTAGATGGGCGAGATGGTGGAAGGAGCATGTTGATGGGGAGTCGGTAGGGAATTAAGAGTTTGGTTTTAAGCATGTTAACATTTGGTGTATGTATTAAGCATCCAAGTGGAGATGTAAAATAAACAAATGGACATAAGGATCTAGGAGAGAGGTCAGAGTTGGAGACATAAATTAGGAGTCACCCTCATAGTATGAGCATTCAATGTTATGAGACTAGTTGAGATTACCTAAGAAATGAGTGTAGACAGAGAAGAGAAATTATGTGAGACTGAGCCCTAGGGCACTCTAAAATTTAGAAGATGGGAAGATAACTGGGGACCAGCTAAGGAGACAGAAGTGGCAGTAACATAGGAAGAGGACCAGAAGTTGGGAGACCTATCTGACCAGTATATCCTACCTCATCCACATTTAACCAAAGTAAGTTTGCCATCCCTGTTATTTCTTATTAGAGATATCAGTGTTTGCTCACTTTTCCCCTCCCTAATCTATTGTTCAAACCCTTTCTCAAAGGGTATTGATGTTCATGGTGCACACATGAGCTCATGAAATAAAAAGGTGGCATAAATTTTGTTTCAACTGGACATGGCTGTGTCTGGGCTGGGCAGTGTGCTTTAAAGCAGGGAGTCACATTTGACTCAGAATGATGGCAATCAAGCTCTTAAAAACTCAAGCCCACCTAGGTAATATCTCAGAGCCAAGACAGCTCCACAAGCTGCAGGTGAAATTACTAGGAAAACATCCTCTGTTCCACATGGCAAGAGGAGAACCTGAGTTGGGCAACTCTTTTTAATTTTAAGGAACTATAAAAAACATGAGGAAGATCAAGTTTGACTTTAAATAAATAAACCAAAAAAACCCTTAACCCACAATTAAAGAAAATAAAAAATCTAAGTTTTGTTGGTTGAATCCTGATCACATTTTCAAAGATTTCAGAAAGATGGAACTCTTAAAATAATTTCCTGTTAAGATTCAAAAATCTATCTAGAAAGTAATTTTTCACTCCTTGAATCATTGCTCCAGATAAATTTTATTCAACAGTGAGCTAAGATTGTAAATATACCTTAATGGAGACATAAATGAATGGTTAAAATAAGTATGTTGAGCTACTGAATATTCCTAAGACAATGTTTTGTGAGGCAAACGTAGGTTTGAAGTTGGAAATGTCTTAGAACAGTTTTTAAAATCTCTTTAGAACTCTTGCTCGTGCATTTTTTAATTGGTTTAACCATTTTCCCTTTATGATGCTCATTGACATGTTCATGATCACATCTCCATCTATAAACAGGCTTCATGCTCTCAAATCCAAATCAAGAGAATTTGGAAAATGAGTGGAGCTGAATTTCTGCCAGTAATTTCAAAGCCTTATGGGTTCAGGAGAGGATAAGAGGGAAGCCAGATCTAGAAATGAGTAAACAGCAGATAGACAAAGAGATTCATGTCTGAATAACAGCCCAATTGCTGGAGTTTATCTAATTGGTTTGCCATTATCTGTACCGAAAATGTTATGTTTTCCATCTTCTCTGTGGCAAATATGTCCCATTTTACAATAAAGAACTTATTGCCTGAGAGAAAACAGGTAACATAAAACAATTTTCCATTTTCCGTTCCCGACTAAAAAGGGACAGCAGGCCACCCTAAGTAAAGAATTACTTAATGGGTGTTAGTTTTTTAGGAGAACTCAGAGAATCCACAGGAGAAAGCCCCCCAAAGGAAATAAGAAAAGAAAAGCAATTAAAACCTATTGTGTGGAAAGAGACTCAAATAATTATCTAGCAGGGAAAAAAGGAGCATGACAGAGAGCCCAATTTGAGGTCATTCTTGAGTTCTTTTTTTTTCTTTTGTTGTTGTTGTTGTTGTTGTTATTTATTTTAACTTAGTATACAATGTAGTTGATTTTTGTGTCCCTTTACCAATTTCTTCTTTATCCCCTCCCTCTTCCCCCTCCCCCCATCAACACTTGTCTTAACAACTTCAAGGAATTGTTGTGATTGTTGTATCTTCTTCCTGCCCCCGTTTATTTGTTTATATATTTATTTATTTATTTATTTTAGCTCCCCAAAATAAGTGAGAACATGTGGTATTTCTCTTTCTGTGCCTGGCTTCATTCACTTAATATAATTTTCTCTAAGTTGATCCACGTTGCTGCAAATGGTGCTATTTCTTTTTTTTTTTTTTTTTTTTTTTTTTTTTTTTTACAGCAGAGTAGTATTCTATTGTGTAGATATATCACATTTTCCTTATCCACTTGTCTGATGATGGACATTTGCGCTGGTTCCAACTCTTGGCTATTGTAAATAGCACCACAATAAACATAGGAGTACATGTGTCCCTCCAACATGATTTCTATTCCCCTGGGCATATACCCAGCAGTGGGATAGCTGGGTCATATGCTAGATCTATCTGTAATTGTTTGAGGCACCTCCACACCATTTTTCATAAAGGCTGCACCATCCTGAAGTCCCACCAACAGTGTATGAGAGTTCCTTTTTCTCTGCAACCTCATCAGCATTTATGATTCTCAGTCTTTTGGATATTAGCCATCCTAACTGGAATGAGATGGTATCTCAAAGTGGTTTTGACTTGCATTTCCCAAGTACTAAGTGATGTTGGGTATTTTTTTCATGTGACTGTTGGCCATTCCTATATCTTCCTTTGAGAAATGCCTATTCAGCTCCTTTGCCCATTTTTTAATTGGGTTACTTATTTTTTTGCTGTTAAGTTGTTTGAGTTCCTTGTATATTCTGGATATTAATCCTTCGTCAGATGAATATTTTGCAAATATTTTCTCCCACTCTGTTGGTTGTCTTTTCATTCTGTTAATTGTTTCTTTTGCTGTGTAGAAGCTTTTTAGTTTGATATAATCCCATTTGTTTATTTTTCCTTTGGTTTCCTGTGCTTTGGGGGTCATATTCATGAAGCCTGTACCCAATTCTACTTCCTGGAGTGTTTCTTTTATGTTTTCTTTAAGGATTTTATTGTTTCAGGATGTATATTTAATTCTTTAATCCATTTTGAATTGATTTTAGTATATGGTGAGAGGTATGGGTCTAGTTTTATTCTCCTATATATCAATATCCAATTTTCCCAACACCACTAGTTGAAGAGGCTGTCTCTTCCCCAGTGTGTAGACTTGGTGCCTTTGTCAAAGATTAGTTGGCTGTAAATACATGGGTTGATTTCTGGATTCTCTATTCTGTTCCATGGGCCCGTGTGTCTGTTTTTATGCCAGTACCATGCTGTTTTGGTTACTATAGCTTTGTAGTATAGTTTAAAGTCAGGTAGTGTTATGCCTCCAGCTTTATTTTTTTTGCTCACGTTTGCTTTGGTTATTCATGGTCTTTCATTATTCCATATGAATGTTAGGATTGTTTTTTTCCATTTCTGAGAAAAATGTCATTGGAATTTTGATGGGGATTGCATTGACTCTGTAGATCACATTGGATAGTATCTTTGCATCTTCTTGTGTCCTCTTTAATTTCTCTCAACAGTGGTTTGTAGTTCCCATTGTAGAGATTTTTAATATCCTTGGTTAACTTTAGTCCTAGGTATTTTATTTTTTCAGTGACTATTATAAATGGGCTAGCTTTCTTAATTTCTTTTTCTGCTACTTCATTGTTGGAGTATAGAAATACTACTGATTTTTGTGTGTTGATTTTGTATGCTGCAACTCTGCTGAAATCATTTATCAACTCTAAGAGTTTTTTTGTAGTCTTTAGGCTGCTCTTTATATAGAATAATATCATCTGAAAACAGGAACAGTTTGACTTCATCTTTTCCAATCTGGATGCCCTTTATTTCCTTCCTTTCCCTGATTGCTCTGGTTAGTACTTCCAACACTATGTTGAATAGGAGTGGCAACAGTGGGCATCATTGTCTTGTTCCTGTTTTTATGACATTGGCGGGATGATATTGGCAGTGGGTTTGTCATATATGGCTTTTACTGTGTTGAGATACTTTCCTTCTAAACCCTATTTATAGAAAGTCTTTATCAAGAACAAATGTTGATTTTTATCAAATGCTTTTTCAGCATCTGTAGAGATGATCATATGGTTTTTGTCTTTGATTTTATTGATGTGGTATATCACATTTATTGATCTGCATATGTTGAACCAAGCTTGCATCCCTGGGATGAATCCTACTTGATCATGGTATATAATTTTGAGTATATGTTTCTGTATTCTACTAGCTAGTATTTTATTGAGTATTTTTGCATCTATATTCATCGTGGATATTGGTCCGTAGGTTTTTTGTTGTATCTTTGTCTGGTTTTGGTATCAGGATGATGTTTGCCTCGTAGAATGAATTTGGGAGAATGGCCTCTGTTTCAATTTTTTAGAATGGTTTGTAGAGAATTGGTATTAATTCTTCTTTGAAGATTTCTTAGAATTCTGCAGTGAAGCAATATGGTACTGGGCTTTCCTTTGTTGTGAGACTGCTGACAAAAGTTTCAATCTCTTTGATTGTTATTGAAAATCTGAATATCTGTTCAGATTTTCCATGTCTTCTTGGCTCAGTCTGGGCAGTTTGTGTGTATCCAGAAATTTGTCCATTTCCTCCAGATTTTCAAATTTGTTGACATATAGTTGTTTATAGTAATCTCCAATGATTCCTTGGAGGTATCAGTTGTAATATCACCTTTTTCATTTCTAATTTTTGTTATTTGTGTCTTCCCTCTTCTTTTTTTAGTCAGCCTGGCTAATGGTTTCTAAATTTAATTTATCTTTTAAAAAAAAACTCTTTGTTTCATTGATCTGTTATATCATTTCTTGGGTTTCTATTTCATTTAGTTCTGCTCTGATCTTAATTATTTTTTTCCATCTACTAACTTTGGGTTTGGATTGTTCTTGTTTTTCTAGTCCTTTAAGGTGAAGTGTTAGGTTGTTCACTTGCCATCTTTCTATTCTTCTGAAGTAAGCATTTAATGTGATAAATTTTCCCCTTGGTACTGCAAAAGCAGTATCCCACAGGTCATTGTTTTCATTGGTTTCAATAATTTTTTTGATTTCCTGTTTAATTTATTCTTGGACCCATATATCATTAAGTAGAGTGTTGTTTAATTTCCATGTGTTTTTATAGTTTCCACAGTTTTGTTTGTTATTGATTTCTAATTTTAATCCATTGAGATCTGAAAAAATACATGGAATAATTTCAATTTTTTTGAATTTGTTGAGACTTGATTTATGACCTGACATGTGGTCTGTCCTGGAAAATGTTCCATATGCTGATGAGAAGAATGAATATTCCAGTGTTGTTGGATGAAATGTTCTGTAGATATCTGCCAAGTCCAATTGGTCAAAAGTGTTGTTTAGATCTTGTATTTCTCCTTTGATTTTTTGCCTAGATGATCTGTCCAATGTGGAGAGTGGGGTGTTCAGGTCCCCTACTATTATGGTACTTGTGTCTATCTCTTTCTTTAGGTCTAATAGTGTTTGCTTTATAAATCTGGCTGCTGCAATGTTGGGTGCAAATGTATTTATGATTGTTTTGTCTTCTTGTTGGATAGATCCTTTTTTCATTATATAGTGGCCTTATCTCTTTTTATGGCTTTTGGTTTACAGTCTATTTTATCTGATATAAGAATAGGTACTTCAGCTTGTTTTTCATTTCTGTTTGCATAGTAGATCATTTTCCATCCTTTCACTCTTAGTCTATGTGTGTCTACAGATGTGGTGAGTCCTTTGAAGGTAACATACTATTGGGCCCATCTTTTTAATCTAATCAGTCAGTCTGTGTCTGTTGAGCAGAGAATTTAATCCTTTTACATTAAGAATTATTACTGAAAGGTACATTTTATTGATTTTGTTTGGATGTTTTAAATATCTTCTGTTCCTTTCTTTCTGATTTACTGTTCATCTTCTGTGTTTGTTTCTCAGGATGGTAGATAACCTTTGTTTCTCTTTATTGTCAGCATTTTTATTTTATATGTGGGATTTGTTCTTTCTTGAGTATTCATGGTAGTGATGGTGGGTTTTCAGGTACCAGACCCAGTACTCCCTTGAGAATTTTTTGTAAGGCCCATGATGTGGTAGTGAATTCCTGCAGTTTTTGTTTGTCTGAGAAATATGCTATTTGTTATTCATTTTGGAAGGATAGCCTTGCTGGGTAAAATATCCTTGGCTGGCAATTTTTGTTTTTTAGTATCTTGAGTATATCATCCCATTCTCTTCTGGCTTTTAGGGTTTCCAGTGAAAAGTCTGGTGTTAGTCTGATAGGGGCTCCCTTATAGGTGACGATGATTCTCTCTTGCAGCTTTTAAGATTTTCTCTTTGTCTTTGAGTTTTGCCAGTTTGACTGTAACATGTTTTGGAGAAGACCTTTTTGAGTTGAATATGTTTTTTGGGGATCTTTGAGCCTCCTGAATCTGAAAGTCTGTGTTTTTCCCTATACCTGGGAAGTTATCTGCCATTATTTCATTGAATATGTTTTCAATGCCATTTCCTTTTTCCTTCCCTTCTGGAATACCCATGACTTGGATATTTGTGTGCTTGAGGTTGTCTGTTATCTCTCTTAGATTTTGTTCATTTTTAAATTCTTTTTTTCTTTTCTTTTTTTGTCTCCCTGCGTTATTCAAAATAGGCTGTCTTCAAAGTCAGAAATTTTCTCTTCTGCTTGTTCTAGTTGCTGGTTAGACTCTGTGTTGTGTTTTTTATTTCATTGAATGAATGCTTTGGCTCCACAAGCTCTGCTACATTCTTTTTCAGGATACTGATTTATTTGCACATTTCTTCTTTCAGATCCTGTATGTTTTTTCTCATTTCATTGTATTGTCTAACTGAGTCTTCTTGTATCTCATTTAGTTTCCTTAAAATTGTTGCTTGAAATTCCTTGTCAGTCATTTCAAGGATTTCCTGTTCTGTAGGATCTAGAACTTGAGAGTTAGTACATTCCTTTGGTGGTGTCATACTTTCTTGGTTTTTCATATTTATGGTATCTCTCCATTGGTGGTTAGTCATTGTGGCATAGGGTTTCAAGGTCTATTCTTTCCAACCTAGTGTTTGGCCTGGATCCTGCAGGGGCTGCTGATTCGGCGCTGCTGCCTCAGGGCCTGGGGATTGGTGAGTCAACCTCTCAGGGGCAGAGACTCACCTGGGCTGGGTCCTGTGGCAGCTGTCAGTTCAGCACTTCTTTCTTGGGGCTTGGGGGTCAGCAGGCCAAGCCTCTCGGGGGCAGGGACTTACCTTGGCTGAGTCTCATGGTGCAGCAGCTCCAATCTTGAGTTCCAATACTCTCTCTGACACCAATTAGCTGTTTTTCCTTGAACAAATGATATTATCTTCCAGTCTTCAGTTCCCTTGTCTATACAGTGAGGAGTGTGGACCAGTTGGTCTCTAAAATGCCTACCTTGGGTCTTAATATCTGAGATTCCAGGGACAAGCTTGAGGCCTCTTCAATTGCTTAATGTCAAAGCTAGGACTAAAACCCAGATATTTATATCTTTATTTTCATTTGACAAACCAATACTCCAAAGTGTTTGGAAGAACTACCATTTATATATTTGCATCCTCATCTTTTAGAAGAAAATTTCAAATGTTGGGTTGTTCAAACCAGTTCAGCAGAGTCTTAAAGTTCCATTTCTTGTCTCAAAAAAAACATGACGGGGTAAAGGTTATTCATCCACATCAAAGATAATAGCTTTTCTGTCATGCTCTATAAGTTGGGATTCCATATAAGATTTCATTTGGCATGGCGGGTGTGAAGAAGTAGGGGTCCTGCAGTTAAAAAATAAAGTTTGAAAATCATTGATTTTAAATAAGTCCCATTATGCAATCCAGCCAATCTGTATGTCCAGCAGGGATCACAAACCAAATGTCTAGAGAGGCTAGGCAAATCATTTACAAATTGAGGTGGGCCAGGTTTAAGCAAAGCAGCAACTCAAGCAGTAGGATAAATGACAAGATAATAGTCTGCTTTTTATGTGGGGAGCACAACCAGGAGCAGTGGGGACTGTGGAGAACCAGAGAGCACACATCCTGTCAAAAGGAGAAATAAGATCCTCCTCCTCAGCTGATTGTTACCTTCAAAAATGCAAGCCGATGGTTGCTAGATCTACCAATTTTTAAAGAAAAGCAAGAAATTACAGTCTTTGTGCAGAATCTTTGATCTTTTAAAAAATGTTAATGACTAAGTCAAAACTTCTTAACACTGTCCAAGCTAAAGAAAATGTCAGCAGAAAATTTCATGGACTGCCATTTTGCGATCCCTACACCACAACTTCCTAGGACAGGGTGACCCAGCATATGGGAAGACACCTCTTTGAATAGCCCTTTTTTAATTTTATATTTTAGTTTTTAAAAAACTCTTTATTGAATTACATAGGGAAAAAGTGCACATATCCTAAACATACACAACTTGATGAATTTTCACAATTTTCATTGTAATATGCAGCCTCCGTATGAAGAAACATTAATATTACCAGCGTCTGAGAAGCTCTACTTGTGTTTCTTTTCAGATATATATTTTTTTTCCTTTTTGTCTTTTTTTTTCGTGACCGGCAACGGATCGCAACCCTCAGTGTCATGCCCGTACCGGACCGGGACCGGCTACGGGATCACAACCCTCGGTGTTGCTCCCGCACCTCGCTCAGCCAGTGAGCGGCCGGTCCGTATGTGGGATCCAAACCCTCAGCGGGAGCGCCACCGCACTCCCAAACAGTGCACTGTAGCAGTGCGCTACCGGGCTGGCCCTCTTTTCAGATATTTTTATGAATAATCCTTGACTTCACTATTTGCCAAGATAATCCACATAAAAATTCCTCCTTAAGGTAACCCCAAAGCTACCTCCTTGTAGCCCTGGTCTGCAATCAAAATTCTGCTTTCTGGGGCCAAATGATTCCTTCTTCTACGTGAGAACCCTTCAATCATTTGAAAATAGTTATCATTTTCCCTGGACCTTCTTAAACATTCTGAGTTCTTTTTGGTGTTTTCATTGAATTTGGTGCTTATTTTTCATGGCTTCATGATCACACCTTTCTGAACATTATTTGAGAACTAAATACCCTACCCAGCTATAATCTGACGATGTCAGAGTAGTACTGGATTCTCACTTCCCATATTTTTCCATATTTTGAAAGTTGTTCTATTAACACATCCTAAGATCATATTAGCCATTTTTTTTCTTTTTTTGAGAAGTCATAGATCTTATTATTGACTAATACGGACGCTACGATCAGCTAAAAATTCTAGGTCCTTCTCAAATACACTGACAACATTTCCATCCATAAAAGATTGATGTATCGGTCCTAAAACAAGGGACTTAGATTTACTTTTCAAATTTTCATCTTATTAGAGTTTATTCTGACCTGTCAAGATTTTATTGGATCCTTATCCAGTCTCCTTCCCACCTTCTTGTCATCTATGATTTTGATCAGCATCAATATCCTCCACCAGTTCTTAACAAAAATATTGAATAGGACAGAAAAAAATGACAAAGCTCAGAAACCTTTGTCCAGGATGATATAAATCTATTAATATATACTCTAAGGAGTATCTCACACCGACCCCATATTAAAAGGAAATTGTAAATCACCCAAAGTCCCAGAAACATTATTCAAGTTAAATGAAAAACAGTGTCTTGCCAAGCAGACTATTTGAAGACTGTGTCTATGTGGCTTAACTGCTTCACTCTGAATCTAGCTGATTTGCTGGTGTATATTCCTCTCTGAGAGATCAGTTTATTTGCCATGGAGCAATCTAATTTAGTCATTCACATGACCAAGATCACCAGACCAACCAGTTTTCAATCTGGTCCTTTGAGACTGTTTGAATTCAGTTGATAACTTGGCCACACACCTGCAACTGGTTGATGTTTAATCATGAAAAAACGTAATCAGAGAATCAAAAACAATGGGTAATTGCTAATCATGAGAGCACCAGGTGGCACTCAAGTGTGGACCAAATCAAATTTTTATAAAACTTGATAAAGTGATTTCTTTTAAATAAGTCAATACATCTCCAGAAATAAACTAATTAAGCCAAGGATCATATTTTCCATGGCTAAAATATAACCTATCATTTGACTTATATCAGTGCACTAAAAAAAATTAGTCTAACACTTATTCATGGGACATGGGCAAGTCACTTAACCTTTACTAATTATCTCCATTTTACCATCTCTATCATTAAATAACAATGAAAGTTCAAATGTCTGGAAATAAATTGCTTTAATTTTTAATCTCTATCATAGAATCACAATGAATGTACAAATATCTGCAAATAAACGCCTGAGGCTTCAAAGTTAGAAAGGTGACTTCATCTTTGAAAGTACACATGAGTTTCATAAATTGTAACTTTGCCAGGGCAGAGAAGGTGATGGTGTCATTTGTCTCTTTTGCACACTCTCCTATTTAATTCTCTACTTGTTCTTGCCTGCCCCTACTCATGAAAATGTTAATGTGAATTTCAACAATGTTTCTCAAACTGTATTAGGTGTAGTCTTTGGATTTATTACCAGAATGTTGTGAATAATAAAAGTATTAGTTAGGATAAGCTAGATTATGCTGCAGTAACAAATTAACCTCTAAATCCTGAGGGTTTAATATACAAATGTTTCCTTTTCACTTATGCCACACGTCCAGCACTGGGACAACAGGGGCTCTGATTAACATAATCTTTCAGTAACTGGTGCTGTTGAAGGTTCTACCATCTTGAGATGCTACCATCCTAACATATGGCTTCCAGGCCACTGAAAGAGAAAGGGGAAGGGGTAGCATGATGATCTCAACCCACTCATAAATGCCTCAGCTTGGAAATGGTACCTATTACTGTCCTTAACACCCACTGACCAGAATTAGACATGCTGAATGTCTTAATGTGAAGGGGCTGGGAAGTGTAGTTCTCCCAAGTGCTCAGGAAGGAGAGACAAACTGCATATGGGAAGCAGTAAAAGTCCCTTGCACAGTGCATTTTTTGTCCAAAACAATAATAAAAATGTGAATAAAAGCAAGTTCTATTCTTCTGGGTGATTCCTTGAGATTGACGCTTTCCCATAAGCTCAGCACTTATTCTTATAATTACATTGGCAACAATCACATGCAGCCTCTGGCTATTGAGAAAGAATGTGGCATTTGTGCCAAACTGGGGCACTTATACTGTCCTAAGATGGTTGGAACAATGCCTCTCATCATGTGTGCTCTTCTGCAATGTGACCTGGCCCCTCCTCTATTAATAGGTAGAGCCTATTTCTCCACCCATATGAAGGCTCTGTTACTTGTTACTGAGCAGATGCTGTGCTAATTTTGAGTATAGACCCCACCTGTCTGGTGGTTTCCAATCCTTCCTCTTGGAAACCAACTGCCATGTAGGAAGTATGACTACCCTGAGAACACCATGCTGTGAGAAGGCAAAGGCAGGTGGAGAGGTTAATGTGCCATGCGGAGAGAGAAAGGCCAAGGAGCACTGAAATAACAAATAAGTGAAGTGAGTAAGGAAGCCAGCTTGGGGATGGATCTTTCAGCATCAGACACTTCACCTGCTGCTACATGGAGACAAACCACCCCATCATGTCCCTTCTGAATTCCTGACCATCAAAATCTTGAGCCAAATAAAATGGTTGTTTTAAGCCACTAATTTTTGGCATAGTTTATGATACAGCAATAGATAACAAGAAGACAAATAGATTTCTGCACCTATTCAGATCCGGAAGAACTAAGTCATGGCATGGAGCATGTTTAAACAGGCAGACAGGCTAAACACTGAAGACACTACACCCCTGCAGTCTACAGCATATTCACATTGTCATTAAGTTAGTGTTGTTTCTTTGGATGTTGTTGCATCTGTGGTGTTGTTTATATTTAACTTATAAACTTGTCTTAGTTTTATAGGAACTATAAGCATTAGGAGTTATTTATTTGGGGCCTATTTTAAATAGCATGTCAATATTGGGAAGCCAATGAAAAGTTATTTTTCTTATAAAAGAGTTCATTCCTTGTTTAAGTTCATTCCAGTTTAAGAAATCAATGCATTTGAAAAAAATCTAAAAGAGATGGGCTTTTTCAAAGGGTGAAGTTTGGCATGAGACAAAAGCAGTGTTCTCCTTTCAGTGGAGTGATGTCAGCAGGTGTCACACGAGGGACAATGTGTGTGAAAGAAAGAGAAGGAAGAACCAGGAGTTGTGAGTTCGAATCACAGCTCTGTCGTTTATTGTCTGTGTGGGCTCCAGAAAACCACTTAGCTTTCATGTCCTCACTGTCCCCATCTGTGAAATGATGAGTAATATCAGCCATACTTATGTATGTGGTTCCTATGGCAATCAAATGTCATGGAAAGGAAGGTTCTCTGAAAACTTTAGAGCGTTAACTATCGTTCATAGAGATTCAGAGTGGCATTTTAAGTTTGTGCTGACAAATCTAAAAATAACCTGACTAAAATGTGTAGGAACCAAATTTAAAAGAACCTCAAATAATTTTTTTTTTTTAATTCAAACTAGTACCTGATCAAAAAGCAAATTACATGGGATTTAAATTTTCTTTGAAGTATAAGGAAACTTGCAATCTGCTGGGATCCCTCACACTGCTTGGTCGGGAAAAAAAAGAGTGTGAATCCAGAGCTTTTGCCCTTCTTTGGGTTCCTGTAATCTCCCAGTCTGTCTGGAGAGTATGCTCATGACCAAGAATATGAGCTTTGTGTAGATTCTGATTTTAATCTCAGGTCCACCTCTCCACTTTCCAACTACATAAGTTTACATAAGTTATTTAACTTCTCATAATCTCATCTATAAAATGGGATTAATAATAGTAGCATCTATCCCAAGGATTGCTATGAGCATTAAATGAGATGATGCTGAGACAAGTGTTCAAAAGATGATAGCCATGATTAGTAATACTTTTGTTCTCTAGCATTTAATTACATAATAACTGATATTGGTTTCTGAAATTTACCTATGTGTTAGCATCTTTGTTCACTTCTGTCCTTTAACAACTTTACATGTCATAAAAAAATCACATTTAGTCATGAATAGGTGATTTTATTTTCATTGTGATTTTACTGAAATAATTAAAGTTTACAGTTTTAAAATCAAATGGAAAGCTTATAATTAAAGACAGCACTTTTTTGTCCCAGTTGTCCCAAATCCCAAGGATCAGTCCCTGAGAGGCATTGTCCACCAGTTCTTTAACTGTACCTAGTGCTATTTAACTCCACTGTTTCTGTTGCTTATAACAAAATACCTTGATCTGGGTGACTTATAAAGAAAACGAAAATTATTGCTCACAGTTTCTGAGGCTGGGAAGTCTAAAGTTCATCTAGTGGTAGTGACAGTGACCCAGAGGTCTCACACTGCAAGATGGTGGAAGCAGAGAGAGCGGAGAGAGACAGACAGACTCTCCTTTTCTTTTAAAGCCCTCAGAACCACGCACATTTTTAATCCATTCATTACTGTATGGTCCTATAATCCAATGACCTCTTCAAGGCTCCACCTTTCAGTTACCATAATAGGATTTTCCACCCTCTTAGCAGTCCCAGTGGGGACCAAGTTTCTTATACATAAAACTTGGGGGACACAATTCAAGCTTCAGTGAGTTTTAGGGGGATATAATTCAATCCACTACAATGTGTGTGTTAAAACATGTTGGTTTGTTTCATTTCAGACATTGTCTGTCACAGATGCAATACACACAAGTACACACACATATACTATGTTTATATTTCTTCCAGTTTTTAAATATAGTTATATTACAATGGGGGCTAAGTCAGTATTCAGTGTTTATATTCTTATGAATACTTAAATATCATTTGCAGTTGAGCCACCTATGCCAATAACATCTCCTTTCTCAAACTGCTTTTCGTTTTCCCTGGAGTTAATAATGGCCTTATTTTTCATTTCCTCAGTTTCCTATGTCTCTATGCCTAATTTGTCCCCTACATTGTATAATAGTTTCCTAAATCTCCTCTCAGTATGGTCAGACACATCTGATAAACTATGTAGTTGAGTCATCCATCCTGGAGCCACCATGCCTTGGCTTCACCCTATAATAGTTGCTCTCTGAACTAGCTCACATCATCCCAGGAATTCCCTTTTAGCTGTCCAGTGTTGGATCCCACTTTCTGGGATCACCTACATTTCTCTATCTCAGATTACTCTCTCACTCTGATGGAGAATGTCCTTCATGGGAGATGATTTTTTAGGACTTTTATTCTATATTCAAATTAATATAAATATTCGAATTAAGATATTCAACTTAATGGCTTTTCGTTGATTATTAGGTTGGAAATAAATATCTTTCAAAATTTTTAAGTTCTGCTGCATTATCTTTGCTTACAGTGGTGCCAGAGATAGGTATGAGATCATTCCGACTTGTTTCTTACATTTCTCTTTCTCTTTAAAATTTCTTTCTGCTCTTAGTTCTCTGTATTTTCTAGTGGAATTCATTTCCATTTTATTTGTTTTTTTTTCCTTTTGTTTTACTCTCGTTTTTCTCCTTGAAAGCCAGGTGTTTCATTATTGGCATGACATTTGAATATTCACTGCAAAGCTTTAAAATGTTTAAAAACAAAGGGTTTCAGGGTGTGTCTATATGGCCCATCCACGTGGAAATATCCTTGTTTCTCTGATAAAATTGCTGACTCTACTCTTGAAGTGTTGATTCAAACTGGGTTTTTTTTTAATTCTTTTTTATTTGGTTATTTTGAATTACACTAGTAATATATGAATATATTTTTGTGCTAAAAATCCAAACAAATGTAGAAGATAAAGAAAAAAACACCTTGGCCTCCATCAACCTTATCGGTTTCTTCCCCAGAAGAAAACACTATCACCAGTTTAATGTGTAGCTTTCAGATATGTTATTATATGTCAACATGCATATATATGTACATATGGAAACAGAGAGTTTCATTTTTTTGTGTCAAGAGGGCTTTTTTAACCAAAATGGGGCTATATTGCATGTAATATTTTGCAAATCTTTTTTTCCACTTAGTAGTATATTGTAGAGAACTTGACTTACAAGTACACATGTATCGAATTTTTTCTTATTATCCACTGCAGTGTTTTAAAATGTATGTATACCGTCGATTAATGTATATAAGTTGTTTCAAGTTTTTTACTACATAAACAATGTTACATGCCTCTTTGTGCACATGTGTAATTATTTCTTTAGGATAGACACCAAAAATGAAATTGATGGTTCAAAGTTGTGCTTTGGTCCTGGACTGACGGTTATGCCTCATCCCAAAATGATGCCACCTAGAAATAGGAGATATGGGCCTTTTGTGTTTCAGAAAGTATGGCAGAGCCTTCCCTTCATCCTCAGAGCCACACCAGAGGAAGTTCACTGGGTCCCCTTACTAATTATGTCTTGTCTCCATTTAATTTTTTCCCACTTTGGGATGAAACACCAACTGTTAAGACATTTGATCTCCAGTACTCCCAGTATTGACAGTCACCTATAAACAAGCACTTTAGACCCAGCAAACTGGATGCTGCATCTAGTCATAACACTCAATGGAGCAGAGTAATGAATTATAAAAGGCATAGGGTACCTATGCCTAAATATAGCGCACCATGTATAACAACAAGGTAGTTCTGTTCGAAAGTTCTTTGGTTAAGGACATGCTCCAGTGTCTATTAGATCTATATAAGACAAATAAAAGGTTCTCCCATAATTCCTCTCGTAAGGAAGTGATAATGAGGAACACCTAGTGCCAGGGTGTTTAAGAACAAAATGTTACCAGAGTAATTAATTGGCAGTCTCCATGTGTCATTAGGCTTTCTAGCTGACCAAATAAGCACACCTGTGAGTAAAGTATGGCAAACAATAAACTGCCAAATCAACAGTGTGGGGACCCTGTGTCTGCTGCAAAAATCAATTGTTCTGATTTGCTTTTCAGTAATCGTCACCAGATTATTCCATTGCACTTTCACTCACCTGGCAGGTCATACACGTGATATGACTACAACCCGTAGCCAAATCTGATCTCCTGCCATCTTTGCCTTCTCCCTCTTTTCCCTAGAGACTTCCCTTCAATTCCCTTCTGAAAATAAATACTTGTGGTTTTGCTTGAATCTGTAGTGACCTGGGTGAAGTTCATCATCAAGGCCCTTCATCTGGGGTCAAGCTGGGCATGTAATAGTCCTCAGCTGATGTACCACCCATGCTGGCTGCCCACCAACCTCTTTGTCCTCTGACTGTGTAATGGAATTAGATTTCTCCGTTATCTGCAGTGGCCCATCACCTAATTTCAGCCCTCCTAGGACTCCTTTTTTATCCTGCCACTTCCCCCTGACCCTGGTGGAGAATGTGGTCCAGAAGAAAAGCCAATGAACTTTAAAGTGAGGGGCTCCTGTCCCACTGAAGCAAACCTCAATAAGATTTAGATCCCAAATTTGGGTCTCCTTTATTCTATTGATTTTGCCCCTTGCTATGACACTTTTGTTCCCATGCCAATGCTGAGAATATCTCAAGGACCTCACACCCAGCTATTACACGAGTTCAGGGGGGTTGGTGTGAACATGCAAGTGACCACATATAAATGTTTCTCTTTATTCTAATTAATCCACCCACTTAACTTGGCTGATGTGGCTTCTCATCCCTGGCCAGACTTTTATCATATACTCATCTTTATGTTTGCAGCTCCCTGTCAGTTGTTATAAATCCCTGTGAATGCTGTATCTGTTAGCAAAGCAATTGCATACCATGGCCAGCTTGTGCAGCAAGCAGGGGTTCAATTACCTTTTCTTGTAGGAATGGGATGTCTCTGAACCCTCTGGACATTGCCCTGCCACTCCCACCTGACATGCTCACTGCTCCTACCCATGGACAAAGGCCCTCTCTGGGAATTGCAGGGAAGCTGTTATCCCACCTGGCTATTCATAGTATGATGTTCCAATAAACCACTTAACTCTTGCCCTTGTATACTACCCTCTTCCTATATCATTCTCAAACTTTAGATTCCCAGTGCTATGCACGTAGTTTGTAACAGTTCTCTCCTGCCTTGGAATATTCTCTACTAGTCTGACCATCTTTCAGAAATTTCTTGTGGTATACAATCCACCAAGGGAACCTTTTCTTGTTTTTCAATGCGGTTAAGGATTTTAATACATGTATACTGTGAGAAATACCCTCACCTGTCCAATGCCAAAGGACTGACACGGAGACATGAGGTATAGCAAAGTGAGTCTTTAATTACAGCCTTGCAAGTTTCAGGTGTCTGAAGGGCAGGCACACATGAAACAGTTACATTAAGCAATTTATTCCCTACTGTGCAAATCCCTCCCCCAACTTCCGCATTGGCTGAGCACTACAGGGTGCCCAATCTTCCCGAGCAATGCCTAAAATTTATCACCCCTTTGCAAGGAATTCCTTTGTCTGGGGGCTCAGAACAAGCCCATGAAAAAGGCCCTCTGAAGCCCTGTGAATGGAGAAACATCAGGGAACGAAGAAAATAAAAGGAGCTAGCAACTAATTACCATCTCAAGGAGAGCCTTATCTGTTCAGTGACCCTCTGGGAAAATGAAGAAAACAAAAGGGGCTAGTAACTAATTACCATCTCAATAAACACCCTCAGATAAGTCATTTCTGAAAATGAATCACTTAGATTATTTTCTTACATATAGCGTCCTGTAATATCTAGTAAATGATCTGAAGGAGAAGAGGAGGTGGGGAGTGGCTCTCAGTCTGCTATTTGTGTTGATTCCTACGTAACTTTAAGTGGAAACATCTATTTCTTTCATTGGCTGTGCTTGCTTTTGGCCCGTATATTCTCTTTAGCTTATGGACTCTTCTAAGACAAACTTACTCAAGGAAAGAGAGAGAGAAGAAGCATCCATTGTATCAAATGTAGATAAGCTCATGCCATGATGTAATACCTCCTCCTCATCTTATTTCTGTAGCACAGGATAAGAAGAAAAGCTCCAAAGGAGGCCTAAAGAACAGCCACATTAATTAAAGGAAAAGGTTTGTTTTTCTTTTTTTTTCTGAGAAGTGCCTAATAACTAATGGGCAAGCGAAGGAAACTCATTAGTGGAAACATTTCCTTTGAAAGGGCATACATGCTGTGAAAAAGCGTTGTGCCAGGCTGTTTTCTTTAAAATGAGACCTTTTGTCTTCTTACTATTAATCACACAAGCAGGAGAGAATGAGCCTGAGTGAGTCTTGTAGGTAAACTACCATGATTTGAAGATTATTCAGATTTCAAACTTCTTATTCCTCTCTGCTCTGGGGTAAGATTTTTCTTCATTCCTCATTGTCTTGCCTGAAGAATGGTTAGAATTGGGGATCATAGGGAATCATTCAGGACCTATGCATTGGGGGCCAAAACAAGGGTGGTGGCTTAGATCCCACTAGCTCAGTTAACTAATTTGCCAAGAGCACCTTCTATAGATCCCGTCCCACTGAGCAGCTGGGCAGGGGATTTGTTCACTTTTCTCAAGATGCTGCATTCAAACAGGAAAGGTAAAAGATGCTACAATAGATAGATGGATAGAAAGATATGGAGACACGGATAGATATGTAGACACAGATAGATAGAAAAAGAGACTAGAGAATAATTGAGGGCTAACCTCTGTAGAGAGGCCTTTACTGAAAAAACATATTCACAGATGGGCACACTCAGGGTGAGTTTGAATCCTTAAGGAGATTTCAAGGAGGCGTGGAGTGATATCTAGGCTCTGCATGATAAATTGAGATCTTATTCGCAGCACATCTGGCCACATCCCTTCATGATGGTTACACACAGAAAACAGCCTCAGAATCTGGCCAATTCAATGATCCCATGCACAGCTGGATCAAATGAAAGGCATGTGGAGCTGGTCTTCCACACATTCAGGACCCACATATTTGGGGCCTAAACATGTGGGTAATTGAAAGATTTCTTAGATCAGGACTGATTTCTAGCTATTTCTCTCTCAAGCCAGAGTATGACCACTGTGTGATTTCAAGGGTAAACATTTTTTGAAAGGCGCTTAAGGCTTCAGTTTCTTGTACTGAAGCCACTAGAAATCTTGTCATGCTGAGGAAAGACTCAGGGACAACATGATCTCGGGTGCTGGCACTTCGGGTTGCCCACCACACCTAAATCAAACTAGCAGCCTTGCCTAGCCCAGGATCGGCCAGAGTAGAAATTGCTTACCTACTTCACTTCTCTCCAAGCCTCTCTTTATGGGTACAAGTGAGAAAAATAAGCCTCCCAGAAGTTTTTGGACTTTCCTTAGATGACCAGTTTATTGTTGCTGGAGCCACGGCTGGAATTCACATCTCCCATGTCTAATGTATGTGGTTCCAGCCACAACCTCCATTGATATTTAGAGCTCTGACATGCATCCACATAGCCCTGGCTCTCTTGGGCATCCCGTCGAATCAACTCCGCCCCATCATCACCATCTCACCTGGGTTGGGAGTTGACAAAGCTTTCATCCTCCTGAGCACTGCGTGAGATACACCAGTAAGGTATTATTGTTCCCACATGGGAACATTGTTCCCACTGGATGGAGAGACTGAGGTATACAAAGATAATCCAAAGAGTGAGAATCACAGCCAGGTCTTCAGCAGCACCCGCTTGCCCTGTATCCATGGCCTCTGACTGCTTCATAAGTAGAAGGCCTTACCGATCTCCTGGAACTGCCCCATGGGTTTGGCTAACTGAGGTACAGCATGCTATTGACAATGGCTTTCACACTCTTCGTGCAAGCATTTCTCGGTTTCCCGTAAGCCATATCCTCATCACCACCACAACCATTTGGCTCTACTTTCCAGAAGCATCTTCTGTGTTTTCTCTGTCGTTTCCTCATGTGGGAGAGCAGGCAGGTACAGGCTGTAAATCTCTCAAGAGCCCTGAATTCTTGAAGAGACTATATTTTGAGCAGACAGATGGCCTCAACAAGAGCAAGAACCTTCAGACCAAAGCTCTGAGGAAGTGCCAAAGCATGCACAAATCCTGCGTCGGCTCTGTCCCCAGCTGCCATGATCCATCATTACTGTTGAAGAATTAGGAGTGGAATTTTCCTTCCTCCAGATCTAAAAGTCAACTTCATCCAGGCCCTAGCACATCACAGATCCACCTGTGGGCTGGTACTACTGGCTTTGGGGGACATTTGGAAAAAATTCTAACTACCAGGCCCCACAGGAACTACTAAGAAAATCTCATATGATCGAACGACAGATGTACCTTTAGTCTTTTCAGTTAAATTGTACTTCATGTGAATTTTAATTGATGGAAAATATAATTTTCAAAGCCTGCAGAAAATGAATAAATGTAAGGCAAAGATGGCCAAAGCATTTCTAAAAATAGTTCTCCATGGAAAATAAAATCTTGCGGTCATTACTCAATTGTTCCTGTTTCCTTCACAATGAACAAGCCCTGGATAATGAGGCAACAGCTCTTCCTGGAGCCCCACTGCCAAAAAATAGCAATAAAAGAAGACCTTGCTACCTGACACAAGTGGCTACTTCAAAATTATCTGAAATAAAAACAAGCCAGAATCAGCATAACAGTGTATAACAAAAACCAGATGTCTTTTGAATAAAAGGTTAATCAAATGCTAATATTAAATGAAACAGTTTCAAAGTCAGGAGGAAGAATGTTGGAGATAAAGGGGGAAATTAGGTGCAGCCTCCATATGACTTGGAAGAACATGCTCTCTGCACAGAATTTTTTTAAGGAAATTAACCTTTTCTTTCACACCTAGAATGTGTCAGATGCTTTGTAAGAAAGGTACTAAATGTTGTTCCAGGAACTTAAGCTTCCAATAAAAAGCAAAACTACTAAGATATACTTGGAGGGAGAAAAATATAGCAATTACTGCAATGGTTTGGATATTACTGTTCAGCCATATTTTGGTCAACGTTTGTATATTTGTGTAAATCCTGGTTTTGTTAGGCACTCAGTAACAGTTTGCAATGCTTTTAAGCCCACCTATTATGCTTCACAAATTGCAAAATAGCCCAAGCCTCAGCCCTTGTCTCTACCCTGATGGAAGGGGTCGTGCTCACAGTCTGTATTTATTAGTCAGGGTTGTCCAGAGAAACAGAACCAATAGAACATATATAGAAAGAGAGATTTAAAGGAATTGGCTCATGCAATCGTGGGGGCTGGCAAGTCCAAAATCTGCAGAGCAAGCCAGCAGGCTGGAAATGCCAGAATTGATGCTGCGGCTGAGTTCAGAGACAGTCTGGAGGCAGAATTCCCTCTTCCTCAGGGGACCACAGTCTTTTCTTCTAAGCCTGCGAAAGACTGAATGAGACCCACCCATAGTTTGAGTGCAATCTGCTTTACACAAGTCTACTGATTTAAATGTGGAATCACATCTAAAAAATATCTTCACAGCAACATGTAAACTGGGGTTTGACCAAACAGCTGGGCACCATGGCCTAACTAAGTTAACACATAAAATTAACCATCATACAATCCAGTGGGCAAGACAAACTAATCAAATAGCAGTTGATATGTGGGGGTGTTGGGGAGGGCTGCTGAGAGATGGTGAGGAGCCTCCAAGCATAAGGGAGAGGAATGCCCAGCAAAAAAATACTTGTAGGGGCCGGCCCGGTGGCGCACTGGATAGTGCGCCGCTTGGGAAGCACGGCGGTGCTCCCGCCCGAGGGTTCGGATCCCACGTATGGACCAGTTCCCGCTCACTGGTTGAGCGAGGCGTGGGAGCAACACCGAGGGTTGCGATCCCATTGCCGGTCCCCGGTCCGGTACGGGGGCGACACTGAGGGTTGCGATCCGTTGCCGGACACGGAAAAAGACAAAAAGACAAAAAAAAAAAAAAATACTTGTAAATACTTCTCCATGAGGACAGGGAGGTATTGCAAGGATTTCACACTAGCAGGTGTGTGTGTGTGTGTGTGTGTGTTGTGTCGAAATGGGGAGGGAACGAAAGAATGATACAGGTGAACCTGAAGAAGTAAACAGGCCAAGGAGGGGAGGGTTTATTCTTTCTTGTCCAATATGAATTGCAACTCAAGCACAGGAGCAAACGTGATCACTTAATTTTATTTTTTAAGTAGTGGGATACTTTACAGCAAGGAGGTCCTCAATTCTTGAAGAACTCTAGTGATTTAGAGGAAGCAGTGCCACTAACAGCCACAGGAGGTGCTGTTCTTCCTCAGCCCAGCACCGACCTGCAACCCCTTTAGTTAAAACTCCCACCCGTGCCCAGCCTGGGGAGCCTGGGGAGTCTCCATAAGCCCCGGGGACCTTGTGTAGTATCTGGCCTTAAGGCTTGCCTGCCTTTATCCTCAAAGTGGCTTTACTTTGGGAGTTTTGTTGCCCTGTTTTACACCTGGCTTTGATGTACCCACCCCCAGCTCATCCTAAAAGGGCAACCCAACTGGGAATATGGGGTTTAGATGGTTTTCCCTTCTCTCCCAAAATGCCCTGCCTTCCTTATGAGAAGTGACCCAGTTCCCATGCAAGGGCCAGTGTCGCAGTCTGGATCATGTGGTTGTGCATGTCCTTCCCCACTTCCCATTCAAAATCTACCTGACCAAGCAGGAGCCCTTCAACAGGTCCTTCCAGGAACAGAAAACTCTGTGCTCAGGAGACCCTTTCTTTTGGAAAATGACATTGGCAATATTTTCAAACATGTTGTTTAATGGGGTCTCCATCTAACGACTGCCTTAGCAAGTAGCATGCTACTCTAAGGCATATGAGAATGCTCCCAAAGGCAGCAAAAATCTAGGACAGCATTTCAGGAAGAGGAATGACAAGGGACTTAGCAACATGGTCTGGCTCAAAAGAGGGCAGCTTTGATGGAGAGCATAGGAGGGCAGCAAGACCAGGGCAGGTGCAATTCCAAGGGCAGAAGACAACTCCAGGTGCCCAGAGAGGCAGCAGTAGTGGGTCTCCACTCACCTGCTCTACCACCAAAGGCTGTAGCAACACTATACCTGATGTTATGGGCTGAATTATGTCTCCCCAAAATTAATATATTGAAATCTTAACCCCTTGTAAGTCAGAATGTGATTGTATTACAGGACCTTTAAAGAGATGAATAAGTCAAAATGAGCTCACTAGGTTGAGCACTAATGCAATATGACAGGTGTCCATATAAGAAGAGAAAATTTGGACACAGGCACACAGAAGAAAGACTATGTGAAGACACAAGAAGACTGCCACATGCAAGCCAAGGAGAGAGGCCTGAGAAGAATCCAACCCTTGATCTCAGACTTCTAGTCTCCAGCATTATGAGAAAAAAAGTTTCTGTTGTTTAAGCCATCCAGTCTGTGGCACTTTCTTACAGCAGCGCTAACAAACTAATACACCTGGCTTCACTCTAAATCGGATTGTAGTTAGCAATTCTAAGACTGCACAAAGTTATCCTAAAAGGCTACAGGAAAAGAAAAGCTGGGTTGTGCGGTTCTATTGGATCATTGAAGGAAATAAGGGTGACAGATGTTGCTATAAACCACCTTGTTCCTGGAAAGAAATATTTCATTTCACTCAATAGAGGAGCAGCAGCAGAGTCCCAGACAGTATGGAATAAACAAGTGATAAAGTACCTTACCATTTTGGATATAACTTTACCCAGTGATGTTACCTCTCAACTTTGCTTGATCTCTTAGGCTTGTTAGATTAGTCAGTATCTAGGTTGATGAGCTAAATGAGTGGCGGAGTTGGTCTTTTTGAAGTCTAGATTTGTATACCTAAAACCAGCTATATTAGTTTTGCGTACAAAAATAACACAGGAAGTCACAGATGCATATTAAAGGGTCAGTGTGAAGCTCTCTGTTAAAAACTAACATATTGATTGTGGTAAATGTATCACTGTGGTGTCAGATGTCAGTACAGGGGGAGGTTGTGTATGTATTGGAGACAAGGGGTATATGTGAACCCTCTGGTACTTTCTGCTCATTTTGCTACGAACCCACAAATTACTCTAAAAAATAAAGTTTATTAATTTAGAAAAAAGAATTGAAAATAAATACTTGTACTATTAAAAGAACTAGCATGTTGGTTTATCTATATCTGTCTATATATTTTTTTAAAGAGTGTAACTTTACCCATAGCTAAACATCAGTTAACATTTTTTGTTTATATTCTTTTAGTGTTCTGTCTCTATTTTGTTGTTGTTGTTGTTGTTGTTATTTTCACAAAACTGGCATCCTATGTTGGTTTTACTCTCTTCTATAATATGGTTTTTGAAAGCTGCATTGGTTTTCATTGCATGGTTATAGCGTAATTTATTTAACAACTTCTCCATTTTGGAACAATAGCCAAATCTCTTTTTTTTTTATAGTAAATGAGTTTTAGAGAACACTGTTGTAAATAAATTCTTTTATGTACTTTTTAATGGACTTCTGATTATTTGCTGGAAATAAATTCCTGGAAGTAGAATTGCTGTGTTTGCCCATTTTTTTTTTTTTTTAGGTTTTTTTTAACACATTTCTATCAACAGGATATTACAATTTTTCATCTTCATCAGTTTGGCAGGCCAAAGATGGTATCTTATTCTAGTTTAATTTGCATGTATTTGGTTTTTAATGAAAGTGAACTTTTTCCAAATATTTATATTTCCTCTTTGGTCCTCATACCTTGTGTATGTGGCTTGCAACTGTATCTGCAGCACAGATCACTGCCTGGCACACAATAGGTCTTCAATCAATGACTGAATGAGCGACTAGCTTTTTTATGTTCCAGCCATCTTTTGGGGGAGTGCTCCTCTTTTCCTTAAGGATCTGTATGATCTCATTTTATCACAAGAACATTAGCCCTTTTCTATCATTATATGGAAAACAGATTGTCCCCTTTGTCATTTAAATTTCTAATAATCATATTCATCACCACTAATTATCACTGTGTTCCCAGCCTGGGATGTGTGCTCTACTTGCTTCATCTCATTGAATTCTCACCACCGTCCCAGGAGGTAGATGTTATCATTCTGTTCACTAGTGGAGAAATGAAGACTCCCACAGGTTAAATAACTTGCCCTGGTCACACTCTCAAGACACAGTAGAGCCCTGTTCTGTATGAAATTCCATTAGCTTTCACCCATGATGCTATATTGCTTCCTTTTAAATTACAGTCACGTGTGTTTATTGAAGTAGGTAATATATTCACCTGGATCAAAAATAAAAAACACAAAACTCCTTCTATTTGCCCATTTTCACCCCTACCTACTCTTTCGATTATTGAAACGTAATTGATTATACATATTTGTGGGGTACAGAGTTGAATATCAATACTTGTGTACAATATGTGATGATCAAATAGGGATAATTCTGTGTGCCTCTTTACCAATTTCTCACTAACCACCTCCCCCCTCCCCCTTTTCCACCTCTACTAACTAACCACAGTTCAGTTCTCTACTTTTGAAAGTTCAACATATTATCGGGATTATTGTACCTCTCTTTCTTTCTTTTTTATTTATTTGTTTATTTTTTGTTTTAGCCCCCACTTATGAGTAATGACATTTCTCTTTCTGTGCCTGGCTTATTTCACTTAACATAATTTTCTCCAGGCTCATCCACATTGCTGTGAATGGCAGAATTTCATTCTTTTTATGGCTAAGTAGTATTCCATCGTGTGTAGGTACCACATTTTCTTTATCCAGTCATCCATTGATGGCCATTTAGGTTGGTTCCATAACTTAACTATTGTAAATAGAGCTGCAGTAAACATGGGAGTGCAGGTGTCCTTTTGACATGATGGTTTCCATTCCTCTGGGTATATACCCAGCAGTGGGATTGCTGGATCATATGGTAGATCTATCTGTACTTGTTTGAGGGACCTCCATGATGTTTTCCATAATGGCTGCACTAATTTACAGTCCCACCAACAGTGTAGGAGGGTTCCCCTTTCTCTGCATCCTCACCAGCATTTGTTATTCTCTATCTTTTTGATAATAGCCAGTCTAACTGGCAGGAGATAATATCTCAATGTGGTTTTGGTTTGCATTTCCCTGATGTTTAGTGATGCTGAGCAATTTTTCATGTATCTGTTGGCCATTTGCATATCTTCCTATGAGAAATGTCTATTCAGCTCCTTTGCTCATTTTTTAATCAGGTTAGCTGTTTTTTCTCTGTTAAGTTGTTTGGGTTCCTTGTATATTCTGGATATCAATCCCTTGTCAGATGCATAGTTTGCAAATATTTTCTCCCATTCTGTAGTCTAAAGTGTAGTTAAAATCCTGTGTTTTTCTGTTGATTTGTTGCCTAGATGATCTGTCCAATGCTTAGAGAGGGATGTGCAGGGTCCCCACTACTATTGTATGGGGGTCTCTCTCTCTCTCTTTAGGTCTAGTAGTGTTTGCTTTACATATCTGTGTGCTCCGGTGTGGGGTCCATATATGTTTAGGATTCTTATGTCTTCTTGCTGGATAGATCCCTTTATCATTATGTAGTTGCCTTCTTTGTCTCTTTGTATTATTTTTGGCTTAAAGTCTATTTTATACAAATAAAAATAGGTACTCCTACTCATTTTTGGTTTCCATTTGCATGGTGTATCTTTTTCCATCCCTTCACTATTAGTCTGTGTGAGTCTTTACAGGTGAGATAAGTTTCCTGTAGTCAGCATAAAGTTGGGTCTAGCTTTTTTTTTGTCTTTTTTTTTTTTTTTTTTTTTTTTTTTCGGCAACGGATCGCAACCCTCAGTGTCGCGCCCGTACCAGACCAGGACCGGCAACGGGATTGCAACCCTCAGTGTCGCGCCCGTACCAGACCAGGACCGGCAACGGGATTGCAACCCTCAGTGTTGCCCCCGCTCCTTGCTCAGCCAGTGAGCGG